>NW_027115109.1:1132458-1182292 GCF_000696795.3 Halyomorpha halys
TTAGTAAGATATTTTTTACTGAATTATGTTTTTAGAAAAATGAAAAACTAATATTTTTATAATAGCCTAATTTATTTTTTTTATGCAATTCAAAACATTTATTTTTTCTGTTGTTTTAAGTACTATATTGCCACTAGAATTTATTTTTATGTAAATTAGAGAAGTAGCAGGGGCCAGAAATTTTCAGGAAAAAGTTAGGAATTTTTGGGGAATTCAAAAAAGTTGGGAACGGGTTGGAAATATTGTAAACTGCCAAAATTGGTAGACACCATGGGCGCTCAATTGGTGAGGGTCTCTGTCCACCCTCATTGCCTTATCTGCTCCTTAGTATTTCTCTTGTTCTTTACATTCTCACATCCACTGCCATCCATGGGACTCTCCCTACAAATATCCTCTGGAAAAACCCCTACATATCACAGTTTTCCTGCTTTGATGTAGTTTACAGTATCCTCACTCTGCATTGCTGATTATTCGCCATTCAACTTCTGAATATATGTCATTGTAGATTTGCTTTCCAACTTTTCTTTAAAAAACTTTGAGAAGATTTGCATCTTATGCAAAGTTTGGGGTCATAACTGTGATCCTTACAGAAGATAAGGAATCGTATCCTTACCACTGTATCACATCTACAAATGATGTGGTAGGCAGTCGCATGATTCACATCTTATACTTTCAGGCACCATATTTCATAACCATAGAACTGGTTTGACTAAGATTTGATGCAACTTCATCTTGGTACTTCTTGTGAGCAGTTTTGAAGCAAAAAGGCAAAACTAGCATAGAATGCCCTGCTTCTATAGATTATGGATCTAGCAATTTCATTGCTTAAGCAGTCTTTTTAGTTCAGGGAAATCCATGGTAGGTGAAACAAGGAACGTTTTCTAAGTCGAGGTCTGGGTTACAGATACATTCTTACTGGGTGTCAGTACTCTTCTTATTCTCTCTAGGGGTCAATACCATGTATTTAATCTTTTCTGCTTTAATTTAAGGCTTGTGTATGCTCCTTTTTTAAGGAGTATTCCCCAGACTTTTTGAGTGCACTTGTACTCCTAGTCATGATGCCAGTAACATCTTTAAATGTGCAGACTTCCCACATCCTGTACACCACTGTTTTTGCTTCAACGTCTTCTCCCACCTTTATGTAGGGCTATATTAAATAATGTACTGAAAGTCTGTTGGCTCGTCTCACACCAGTATTGATTTAAAAGGCTTGACCACATTAATTTCCAATCTGATCTTTAAATTTAGCATCATTCATACCAGGCTTATTAAGCAGACCTGTTTGTGTGGGATTACATTCTTTCTTGACTCTCTATTAGCTTGGCTCTGTTTATATTATCAAACCTATGTTTGAAATTGATAAACAGAAATTTATAATACTTTTTTATAATATTAGTAGTACATTCTTATTCATGAGTGATTATAATTCTAAATATCAAAAGATACTTACTTGTATTTATTGACTATATTCATTTGTTGTACATTACTTAAATTACTAAATGATTTTTATAATTGCAGGTTTTTCTCGAACCAATAGATAGCATTGAAACAATACCTCCTGCTCGATGGAAATTGACCTGTTATTTGTGTAAACAGAGAGGTGTTGGAGCATGTATACAATGTCACAAAACTAATTGCTATTCAGCTTTTCACGTAACTTGTGCTCAGCAAGCTGGACTGTACATGAAGATAGATGCTGTTCGCGATGCTCAATCAAGTTAGCTTTTATTAAATATGTATTTTTTAGTACTTTTAATATTGTTTTAATGATTTTTAGAATGAGAAAAGTATATTAAGGACAACTTATTTTATATACGATCTGTAAGAAAGTTTCTTCACAATATTTCTTTTTTATGGTCCAACATACTATTTAAAAACTTCTTGGTTGCTGTTTGTTCTGAATATTTCTATTGAAGTCTTTTCTCCTTTATCAAACTTAAAATTCTCTTCACATAATGTAATCAATCCATATTCTTCGTAGGAATTGTAGGGGCCTATTCTAAAAAAAAAAAAACTTGCCTAATGTTCTCAGAAAAATTTTGTTTTCATCTTTAGTGTAGTTTTATCGAGTGTGTAGTGAATTCTGTGCATTAGAAATTATTATTCTTGCATGTAGTTTGGATTTATAAATAAATTTCATGAACTATCCAGTAAAGATATTCCTTATGCTTTTCTTTCTATAATGTGTTATTGAATATAGATAGTGTTTAGTAAAGGAAAATAAGATTTTGTGTTTTTTAACATTATAGACTTCTTCCATGCAAAAAAAAAGTTAAATCTCTCCGTTTTGTAAAGATTAGAACTTATCTTTTCTCTGTCATCATTTTGTTTTTTTATTAATGTATAATATTAAAATAAGATTAGATTCCTTTTATTTATCATGAGTCTGTATTGTTATTTTATAACTGAAGGTACCTATTATTTTTAAAGATGGCTAAATTGAATTCAAGTATTCTGCCATAGGGTAAATAGAGAATATTTTCTGGCTTTCAAGTTAGGCTTCATTGATTTTATTTCTAGTAGTATGATTATGAGTATGTTTTATGCCAGTCTATACCGTACAGTACTTGCCGGATTAATTGGCAGTTTTTTGTTTATTAGGTTTCGTACTGAGTAAATTAGTGATAACTAATATAATTTCTTATGTTCCAGGTGCTGCTGAAACTGAAAATGCTCCAGTTTTGGTTCACAAAATAGCATATTGTGGTACTCATACACCAGCTGATGCTGAAAAGCCTAAGGCAAAGGCTCAGAAAAAATTATTGACTAAAGCAACTTCTGCACCTGTCATATCCATCCCTACTATTCCTCCAGAAAGGTATTATAACATTTAATTGTTATCATTATGTGCTGTTTATTCATTTTTAATAGTTGTATGATATAATTAATTTTCATTATTGCTCTATTTATAAAGCGCTCTCTCATGATTTGAAATCGTTCATGAATGTCTAATTCAAAAGTTATTGCTTAAGCAGTCGTCCATTAATTGGTTTAGTTGTAAAGTAAATTAGTTTGATGTTCATAAATATGTGTAATTGCTTAGGTTTAGAGAACTTCTTAAGGTTTTTTAAAAATAAAATATGACATAGAATATTTGACTCAAAGAAAGATAAGTTTTCTGGAGTATTTAGGCCTGTACACAGCATAAAATGGTTTAATCTGTACCCAGAAAGTATAATTCATAGTTGTATCGTGATAACTATATTGTCATAACGTTATTGGGATGGATAAGGAACAAAACACTAAAACGGTCAATGTCTTAGGGTTAGATAGGAAAATTTCGTAATGTTTGAGCTAGTAGTACTATGTTTTGGGAGAGAAACATGCAGACAAACATTTTTGGTAATGAATCTCTGTATTTCTTTTTTTTATTAATAATAAGGATTGTTTTAGAATTCAAGAAATTGGTGCTTTAGTAAGTATGCCCAAAAAGAACCAATTCATCCAGAGACTTATTGCTTACTGGACCTTGAAAAGACAAATGAGGAATGGAGTCCCTCTTTTACGGAGGTTGCAGACTTCTCATTTATCTCGGAGGGATAATACTTCTGTTTTTGCCCACAGTGTTGACGACATTGTAAGTTTATTTCTATATTCTTCTTCAGCATTTTTTTTTTTTCATTTTAATTAAGGAATCCTATAGTATTTTTCTTATATATCCTTTTAATACCTGGTAATTAAAATTTATGGTATTAATTTAATATAAGAGAGAATTTTTAAAGCTAAAAAGAAATTTTAAATTCTTTTTTATTTTCCCACCAATTTCCTCCTATTTTGATAAATTAGGCTTGAAATTATTGATATTTATCATTTAAACAAATAAAGAATCATGTAATAATCTTGTCTATCTTCTTTATATCTCTGACTGTTGTTGTTTATTTGGTTTCTACTGTAACTAGGAAAGGATGAGTTAACCTGTAGATTGTCAGTATTACTTCCTACTTTGGAGTTCTCTTTAATCAGAAGTAGAACTGGTGCAAATCTGTCCTAATAGCTTAGCTTTTATTTTGTCGCAGACCCAAGAAGTAAATTTTGATCTTACCACTTTTGCTGTAATGGATTATAAAAATGTATGATAGCCCATCCTTCTTTCCCTGTCTAGGAAACATTAACCCAAACAATGAAAGCAATCCTTTTATCATTATAAATTTTTTTTAATATACAATCTTTAGCATTTTTTGAGAATGTTATAGTCTTATCTTTGTTATTAAGCTGGATTTTTTTCTTTTAAGCAGTCTGCTATGGATGGTTCACTATTGTTGATTTATTGGTGAGGTGTTATTTGACTTTTGAAATTTCGGAGCTGTAGAGCTAGAAATGCTTGTTTAGTTTGCTTGGTTCTTTAGTGCATTTCAAATATTAGTGTTATTTAAAATAATTTCATGCCACATGGTTAAATATGTGGCAGGTATAACTTAGTGTTTATATTTTATTTGACCTACACTTTCCAAATTTTATAGCAATTTTGTGATGTGGGGTTTATTTAGGATGGCTGTTTTTTATTTTCAAGAATCAATGCAGATAAAAATAGTTTTATATCAGGAGCATTCACAGATTTCTTCATTTTGTAACTTTTTTTAGTCATCTAGGCCTGATTTGTATAAATCATTGCTGTTTTTTCTAGTAGGGGTTTGAATTGAATTATTTTTAGCACTACCTTAGACGATATCATCGATGTTTTAAAATGTTTGATGGTGTCTTTCACTTTCAGTCTGAGATTATTGATTGTTCCCTAGAAATTGCTGTACCTGTACAATCTCCTGTACTTTTATCTTAAATTTTGTTTACTCTAATATTTTTATTTGCAGTTACGGTTGTTCCAAATTCGTAATAAGTAAATTTTATAAAAACTAAATTCATGCTGAATGTATGATAATCAATCATAATTAAACTATAAAATCTGTTTCCCAAACTCTTTTTACACAAAATTTATCACATACCCTCATGAGGCTGAATAATTTCTTTGGAGCTCTGTCAGTTGAACAGAGATGTCCAGGTTAATTGGTTGAAATAATACCCACTAAACCTAAGAGATGGTTTATTAGAATAAAAGTTAATGAAATTATATAAATATTTGGGATTGCAAAAGAAAACGATCATTTATATATAACATATTCCTTCTTCCCTTGTTGGTTCATGTGTGTGACACAATTTTTCGTACACTCAATTAATGATGCTTTGTTCATTGGTTTTGAAATCTTCAATGACTTTAAACCAAAGGTTAAAAATGACCTGACTAGTGTTGTGTAGAGCCTTATTTTTGTATATCTTATGATGAAATTGGTTTTATATTTTCACTAAGTCCACAATAACATCTATTGGCTGAGGCTATCCATTTATTTTTCTTGCCAGAATTATTTATTATCTCCAATCATTACAAAATAAAATGTTTTATTTCTTCAATTTTATTAATAATTCCTCCTATTATTTTTCTTTGATTTTTTTTTTTTCTAGGCTGAATTGAAAAATCAACTTAAATATTGGCAATGTTTACGTCAAGATTTAGAAAGAGCACGACTTCTCTGTGAACTAGTTCGTAAAAGAGAAAAATTGAAAAGGGAACTTGTAAAAGTGTAAGTATCATTTTAAATTTAAATTGAACAACACTTTTTTTTTCCAAATAACTGCATTTTAGAAAAAATGTAGGAATAAAATCCTTGAAATCAGTAATTTGTAGTTCACTGAAAGTCCTTACCAAAGAAGATGAATTGTTTTTGCATTATTGAAGTTGAATTGAATTATAGGAAGTTAAATAAAATAAAAGTTGTCACCCTATTTAATTAAATCTGGTCTCCACTCAACTGATAAGTAAATAACTTCATTTTTTCAAAATAACTGATGGTTCTATGAAACAAATTAGGAATATAATTAAAACTATAAATAAAAAAAAGACCATGAAAAAAAAATTAAGAATAAATTTTTCCTCCTTGTGGGTTTTCAGCTTTTGCTGTGATGTTGACTTAATATGCTTCAGAGAAAATTCTTGAGTTATATTTTCATATCTTCCATTAGATCAGCCTTTAATTCCTAGTATTATATTTGTCCATTCCTAAGTTCCTAATGTTTGTACTCATTAATTATCATAAATTACTGCATAATCGCAGTGCTATGGGAGTGAATATCTTTCTAACATTTTTTTAGGAACTCAGTTATTGAGGCCAGGTTTGGTGTAAATCAATTTGTTTGCAAAGTTATGTGTTTATTTTTTCATTTAATTTCTGGTAATTTATTTTGTATTAACATTTGATAGTTTTTTTTATGATGAAGGCTGTTTATTGAATCTTGCTTATGGACTTTATCATTTTGTGTATTATTTTATAAAGATTAATATTGGTTATTATTGCAAATCTTAATAATTTTTCTTTTAAAAAAATCCTCTAATTTATATTTTGGCTTAGGTGTGTTATTTAATGAAAGCAGGGAAAATAAAAAAAAATAATAAAAAAAAGGTAGGCCCTTACTTGATCTCAGTATGGTACTCTTACCCTCCAAAACAATATCCCTAAATCAGCCAGGTCTGTGGCTGTCTTCCGAAATTTCCTCAATGATGGGTGAAGAATAAGATATAGTATAGAAATTGTCCATGCATTCAATAATTTCTGTCTATTCAGAGACTAGTGTTCAGGTGATATTGAGGAGTGTTATTTTGTATGGCTTCCGCCATGGTTCAACCTACCCATTGGCAGGTTATCTCTTATCTTTCTCGGCACACCTGCTTATGACTGACCTTAACAATTACATTATCAGGTCTCGAGGGTTCAAGGTAAGGTTTCTTCCTTGATCTTTTGCATACCCTACCCTTGATTGCCAGCTTTTGAATATGAGAATATGATTATTAGAAGCCCTTTATTATATTTTAGCCACTTACTTTAGAAGTTTCGTATCTGAATCATTCTGTCTCTGGGGTCACTGAAATTTAAAAGGAGGGATCTTCAAACCTTTTAGCATTCGGGCCACACCGTGTATTCCATAAAGCCCTAGAGGCAAGACCTACCTAGCACATCGTACTGTAGTTTAAATTATCAGTTTCATCATAGATGCCAGTGGTAGTACTAATAAATTTGTTGTTAAATCAAACCTTCTGATAATTATTTATTATATTTTACTAGTTTTAAAATGTAACCAAATAAACTATGACTGTCAGATTAGTTATGCTCGTGGGCGATTGTTGGCGTTATGGTCGTCGTTAAAGAGACCTTTACTGTTGGAAATCTCTCATTGCTTCCCTTATTGTTATAAAAAGGAATCTGGTAAAAAAAGATAGTTATCTGTTGTTACGGGAGGAGTGACTGAATTAACAATTTTTTTAGAAATAAAAATTAAGGATGTTGAATCAGATTAAATCTGCATGCTATATTATCATAAATCCTTTTATTATATGAATATTTTGGTTATATAAAAATAAATATTCATTTACATTAATTGTGTTTTCATCTTTATTTACGTTGAGCATGTTCGGACTATTTTATTTTATTGGTGGAGATAGTGATAAATGAAAGCCTATGAAAAATTTGTAGAAAAAAATGATAGTCACAAATGGCATTATTAATAAAAAACTTTTTTACTATTAAGTACTAACCCATACACAATTTCAGCAACTGTTGAAATAAATAGATTTGGGTAGTAATTATTTATTTTAGAAATTTATTAGATGAATCGTTTTGTATTATAAATTATTATTATCATTATTATGGCACTACGGTCCTGCAAGAACCCGGGCATCCTCTAAAACTGCCAACCAATCTACATGTTCTCTTGCTTTCTCCTTCCATCAGCCAACCTTCAAGAGCTTCAAATCCTCCTCCACATCCTCCAGCCATCTGATCCGGGGACATTCTCTTTTCTGTTTTCTATCTGGTTTGCCATAAACCATCTTTTTGGGATTCCTTTCATCCTTTCAACATGTCCTAACCATCTTATTCTTACTGTTTTAACTAAAGCCATGATGCTGGGTTCCCTCAACAGATTTATCAGTTCCTTATTCCTTCTTCTTTGAACTCAATTCTCTGAGATTCCTCTCCATATCCTTCTCAATACCTTTCTCTCCCAGGAGTTGAGCATCTGTTCTGCTTTAAATGACCACTCTCAGTCAGAGAGCTCTACAATTCAGTATTTTCTGCAGTGAGAAATAAAATCTATTTCCTGCTGCTACCCTGGTCTCTATTTCGCTCTACTTTGTTATCATCTGTAACCAGGCTTCCCAGGTACTTAAACTAGTTTACAGAACTGAAATTGTGGTCTCTGAACGTCACTTTGCTATTCTCTTTCTTATCCTTTCTTGAGCTTTTCATGTACACCATCTTGTCTTCATTCACCTTAAGGCCCAATTTATATGGTGCTTCTTCGAATTCCTAGAATGTTCCTCTTAATGTTGCTCGGGTTGTTGCGGCAATGACATCATCTGCATATACTAAATGTTGAGACAGTTTATTGTAAATCGTCCCTCCTGGATTAGTTCTGATTGAACAAATAGCTACTTTTAATATGATATTAAATAGAAGTGGAGCCAGAGGATCTGTCTCAAGCCATTTCCACAGAAAATTCCTGGGACAGCGAATTTCCAAGCTTAAACTGGCAGGCAGTGTTCATTAGTGTTATTATTACCTGGGCCCTGTTTCATAATGAAAGCTAATAGTATTAGTTCAAAATACAAGTATTGAAACAACGTGTTAATTACACTAATACTTATTTATTTTCATAGTAGGGAGAATTATTAGTGATATTACAGGAGTTAAAAAGTACTAAAGTACAAGTTACTATTGTACAAGTCAGTTTAATTGTGTTAAGTTAAATCGACAAGACTAATAGTATTAGTTTATACTTTATTATGAAACAGGGCCCAGCTTGACTTGTTTTTTCAGTATGCCTACCTTTACCATGGCTTTTAAAAGTTCCTTTCTGTCCACACTGCCATATACTTGTTAAAAGTACATGAATAGCAGATGTAGGTCTATGTTATACTTATAGCACTTTTCCATTGCCTGCCTCAGGATGAATATCTGGTCAGCTGTTGATCTTACGGGCTGGAACCCTCCTTGATGTTCTTCTATAATATTTTCTGTGAAATCAGACACTCTTTTATGTACAAGCACTGCCAGTATTTTATAGGTTGTGCTTAGTAGATCAATGCCTCTATGATTATCGTATGTCAGCTCCTTTTTTGTGTATGGAACATATTGCTGCTCTTGTCCAATCTCTGCAAATCGCTTCTCTCCTGAGCAAACCGAATACAAGCAAAAAACACGTGCACTGCTGTTTTTTGACAGTTTGACATCCAGGGCATTCTGCGGTGTTGTCCAGTTTGAATTGGTACTGATAGGCTCTAAAGCGTCCAAGGCCGGTCAACAATTGGGTTATGTAAAAATCCACCTCACCATGCTGGCAGCCATACCACGAGCCCACATCGGGTATCAACTTGCGGTTCCACCTCCCGGAATCTGCAGCCTCCCAACGAGGCTGCTATTGGTCGATTGTTATTTTTCGCTCTTCTTCTTAGGAAACGTGTAAGCGTTGTCCATAGTGCCTGTTTCTTTCTTCTACCAGGAGTTCCACAGACAGCATTCGGACTATCATGCACACCACTTCATTGGAAACAGTTCGAAAAGCACTAACTGTCCTTAAACAAAATCTGCGATAAACTGAAATCATCTGTCTTCTGTATGATTTTGTAACCATCGCTTCTTTCCAAATCGGGGCTGCATATAACATAATGGAGGGGACAACAGTAGCAAGAAGCCTTAGGCTACTTTCTTTGGGATCTCCAACGTTTGGCATAAGGCGTGACAAAAATGATGCTACCTTAGCAGATTTGGCGCTGATATACTCCTTGTGAACATTAAAGTGGTGAAGTGCATCGATCATGTCTCCTAGGTACTTTAAGCAAGACTGGGAACGAATTTCGTGCCTACCCACTGTGACAGTGATGGACTCAATTTGCTTCCTGCTAATTACAAGGAGGACCTTGGTCATGTGATCTGCAAGTTGTAGGCCTACCGAAGACAGCCAACCTCAGACCATAGCAACAGCCAGGTTAGCGATGAGAGTTACTTCTTCCAAGTACTTCACCGCCACTACAACTGCAACATCATCTGCAAATCCCACAACTGTGGCTCCCTCCGGCATTATCAATTTGAAGATTGTGTCGTACATGACTTTCCTCAGAAGAGGCCCTAATACCGAGCCCTGTGGGACACCACCAGTCACCTTGTATCTCCTTTGGCCAATGTCTGAAAAATAAAACAGAACTCTATCTTTGATTTAGTCTGTGAGAACTCTATCTTTGAATTAGTCTGTGAGAACTCTCATAAGATAGGCTTGCACCGCCATAGTCTGTAGGGCATCCATTATACAGGTCCATCTTGCAGTGTTAAAAGCATTGTTAACGTCTAGAGTGATGATTGCTGCATAACACTTAGCACCTCTCCTCCACCTTGCTCCTGCAATTGCTGAGCGGGCCATCCCGACTACCAATCCAAAAGCATCTATCGTGGATCCCATTGGATTGAGCCCGCGATAGGCCATTAACTCCCTCTGTGAACTCTTGTAGCCAGAGGGAAAGGATTTTCTCGAATGTCTTACCCATAGTAACCAATAAGCAAATTGGATGATAGGTTGACGGGTCTTCCAGTCTTCCCTTACTCTTTAAATAAGTATGAGGCGCTGTCTCTTCCAAGATTTGGAATTGAGCCTTCACGAATACAGGAACTGAAGAGATCGATGAAAAGATCTGTCCTTTTCCTGAGAGCCACCTTCAGAGCCACATAAGGAATTCCGTCCAATCCTGGTGCTCTGCCATGTTGTTGGTCCGAGGCGGTGTCCTCTAGCTCTTACTGCGTGATTTGTGGAAAATCCATTGTATATGTATTGTCTATACATTCAGTAATATTCGCCTGTTCAGGGAATAGTGTTATGATAATACTGTCTACTACATTTGGTCTCGTGGGGAGCTGCATCGTGCCTTTACATAGTTTCTTGAGTGCTATTTTGTAAGGTCTACCCCATGGGTCTGCCACCTCATCACAGAGTTCTCTCCAGCACCGTTGTTTGCTTTCTTTAATGGCTTGTCGGAGGTTTCTTCTAGTTCTCTGGAACTCTTCTTGAAGCACAGGAAACTCCAGCAGACATCTCGCTTGCTGGTAACGTCTTCTTGCTTGGTTGCAACACCAGCGAAGATCGTTAATAGTATCCGTCCACATTTTCCTCCTTTTATCGCCCTTTAAAGAAGGTGTGGTAACTGTCCCCTCGGTTTTAACTGTGTTTTTCCTCAGTGGACTTCTCTCCTTAGATTGAGTGTGGCCATCTGCTGTTTCGATAGGGAGTGCAGCTGTTTCCAACTTTTCGTAGTATAGCTGCATTTCACAGGCATAACTTCTTATCTTGCTGTGTATATTGTTCTTGGAGCGAATAAAGGAGAGTAGCTCTTTTATCTTGCTCCCATGATTCTGCATTACCTCTGATGTGATTAATCTTGTGGTATTAGGTGCTACAACGGCCAAGTCTCCCACCATTGCAGCACTGCGGTCGTATGATGACGATCCCGGAGAACCCGCTTTCGCATTTCCTACCGATGCTGGTACTGAGGTTCCGTGCCCCTGCACTGTAGCACAATTAACATTATTTTCCATCTCAGAATTTTTATTTTATACCTCCTGCTAGGTTTTGAAACAGCCGCCTCTAACTTAAGGAACAGATGCTGATCAGTACGCCGCCTATTCTAGGAACCGTCACGCCTGGATTTGAATCTAGTTTTGGTCCACCCCGAGTATTTTATTTCCCCGGTTCCCGCCACCTGGGGAGCCGCCCGATGGGAGACTAGCTCTCCACACGGGGGTGTATGCGTGCGTGCTTGCTTGTGTGCGTGTTGTATGATTATTGTTTTAAGATAATTAATTATTTACTTTTTTTGCAGTAAGTCGCAATGTTTAGAAATGGAGCTTTGCCCCCTGGTCAGTTTCTTGCGCCGTCTTTTGGATTTAATCAGAGCTCGAGATACTGGAGAAATTTTTATTGAACCAGTTGACCAAACGGAAGTTCCTGACTACAGTGACGTTGTTAAGAATCCAATGGATCTTTCTACGATGAGGACAAAAATTGATACATTCCAGTATAATACATTACAAGAATTTGAAAATGACTTTTATCTTATGATAAATAACTGCTTAGCTTATAATTCCAAAGACACAGTATTTTACAGAGCTGCTTTAAAAATGAGGGATCAGGTATGTGTTTACTTTATTATATTGTGTTTTTATTGTGCACTTGAACTAACATTATACAGTTGACCATTTGACTTTATTAACCATTTTTTATCAAATTTTGATAACACAAGCAAAAAAATTCCTTTCAATTTCTTATTTTTCTACATTATATATAATCGTAATAGTATATAAAATATTACAATGTATGTTATGGTTAATCTACTACATATTGCCGCCACCATGTTTAAATAACAAATATTAATATGAAAAATAGTGTTTTTTTAATTTATTAGTTTTCTTAATTGATCAGAAGAATTTTTGCAAAATCAAGTCGTATAAACATCAATCTAGGGCTTATAGTAGTAAAAAAGGTCCAAAAATAAGAAAATTATTTGCTATGAGGCGGCTATAAGTAAAATATAAATTTATTTTAGGCCTGAAAAGCACCTATATTCACATTGATTTGTTTAATTTGGTGGCAATTATATTAACAGTTTTTTTTTCATATGCTTGCCAGGATCACTACCTGAAGTTTATGTTGGATAATTTCTCCTCTAACTGTTGTTAAAAAAAGGTTTCATATTATAATGTATTCTTCTTCTGTTTACTATTTAGGGAGGCGCCTTATTAAAGCAAGCTCACATAGATTTAGAAATATCAGGTATTGACACAGGCCACATTTCAATGCCATTTCCAGAGTCAGGTGATAATGAAAGTGAACAAGGAAATCCAAAAGATAACAGTGATGGATATGAAGAAGAAGATTGTCTCGAAAAAACCGTTCAGGTTAACAAAATTGAAGGCTTGAATGCCTTTGATGTTGAATTAATGAAGTTCACCAGAGATCAGAGCTCCATGGTTTGTAATCCAGAATAAACATTTTTCCCCTGTTATCATTAACTGAATTTACAACTTAATTTCAAACTCTTTAACTACTCTCAATATTTTTAATCCTATATAAATTCCATTCCTGTTCTTATAATTCCATAACAACCATGGATTTCTTGAAATTTTGTTTTAGTTTTTGTTCTCTTTTTTTTTAAAGTCAATTAACTTTGTCTAACTAACTTCAATTTTTATTTTAAGTTTAATGTGGCACTATCTGTTTTAATTCTTGCTTTTTCATAATTCACAGTTATTCATAACTATCAAATTAAAACTTGTGTTAAAGTAAAACATTTCAGCTTTGTTTCTGTTTACCTTTATTCTTTGCATGACTCAAAAAGCTTTCACATCATATGCATGTTTTTTATTATTGACTGTAAAAATTTGGTTTCTGGGTATTTTAAGATAAATAATGTTTTTTTTTCTTACTTTCTGGTGGTGGCTCATCCTGAACAAACAACAACTTATCCTGAACCACAAACAACACATTTTTGTTTAATAGCATTCTGGAGTATTGTTCAAATCTTAACTGCTGTATTAATTTTTCTCCAAATTTCATCTTTTGTGTAGTTCATAACTTGCCATAACAGCACTAGCTAAACCATATTTCCTGCAATCAAGAAAATTAACTTCTACTTGGAAAACATATATAGATTTTAATACAAATGATTTATAAGACTTGGTTATTTAAAAACTGTGTTATATGGTTTTAAACTGTTTTTCACTGGCCTTACGATAGTACTGGTTATAACAATAATAACTGTAATGATAATTGTTATTTGAAACTCAAGTAATAGCATGTCTGAATCAATTTCCTATGTAGATTTTCAGGTTTGTGATTCAAACTCAAAGAATAGGCTTTGACTTACAATAAACATTTTCCTATCATTTTAGAATAGAATATAAAATAGGCTATAACAAGAGCTAAATACTTAATCTGTGGTGTGACAAACATGCAAAGTGGTAACAACAAAATTTTAAAAAGAATTGACTATCGATTAATTACTTGTGCTATTAATAGTTATTGTTAAAAGAAACTACTAAAATAGACATCGTTGTAATGATTTTTAAAAAATTTCAAACTAATCATCTTCAACTGATGAATTCGCTTCTGTCTTTGGACTTGAAATTATAAGTCTTCAAAATTGACATGCTTAATGTAGGTGGAAAAGAGTTATTGCTTGTTTCACCAGATGAAGAGGATATCTTTTTTGTTTAACTGAATGCTCAAATCATGTATCATACAACTCTTAATGAAATTAACTCCATGCCCAATGAGTCCTCTATTGATGAAATTTTGTAAAAAATGTTCATGCATCACTTTCTTGTTCTAATTGATGTAATGCATGAATAGAAACATTTAGTTCTTATTCTTATTATCCTTGAAATTGACCAGTTATTATTATTACTAATTAAGCAGTTATATATATAATATGAAGAAGCATTTTCTTAGGAAATTTAATTTTAAAACGGTTTTATAATTCTTCCAACCTGACAAAGGCATAAATTGCCAATACTGCAAGCAATTCTTTGCAACAGCAGTGTAAAATCAAACAAATATGAAGAATGAAACGTTACTGAAATTAATTTCCAGTTAGAATCTGTCATAATAATTTTAGTATTCTTGTCCAGCAGAGAAAACTCAAAACACTTTTCGTAATGATTCTAAATGTGCTTAACACCTTCAGGGCATGTTGGATTGAAAAAATCACTGATGGAAAATTTAATTTTCTTCATTAAAGATTTCTGAATTAATTCATCTACTTGACCTCCATTTAATTTGTACTATTTTTCTGCTTTTGCTTCTTCTTACTGTTCTTCCTGAGTCCTAGATAAAAATAACTAAGAAACTGGTATTTTAACCATCATTAAGTATGTTTGATGATTATTATTATTTTTTAAAATCATACTGTATAATAAAAATTAGTTGAGCTCCTAAAACTAAGCTGAACCACTCCTTGTTGGAGTCAAAACCTATTGGTATATTTACCTCTGACCTGAAGAGCTTGTTTGAGCAATGCTTACCATTTCACCACTGTTTCTTGGAAACTTTGCCTACTTAATTTCATAAAAAAGAAATATTTGTATCAAAAGCTAGTATATTTCTATATATTTTTGAAAAACTGAATAAAAATGCTCTTTTAAAGGTTGACTTCTACAACTAGAAATTTGTTGATATTGTTTGAATATCTCAGGAATCATCTATGACCAATTTAAAAACTACATGATTTATTTCTAGACATTGCTGATTTATTTTATTATTAATTTTACTGGCTTATTTTAACTCTTAGCTATGGCAATTCGTAGTGATGACATTTAAGAAATTCTAAGGTAGGAAACATTTTCAAATTCAAAAATAATTTTTAATGAAATATTTAACTAGTTATTAATACGGAAGCTTTATTCTTGGCTTAGTTATATAAAAAGCACTACTAAACATTAAAGTAGTAACAAATAAAATATGACTAGGAACATAGACGACTGTGTCCTTACTAATAGATGATTTCAGTTATTATTAATAAAGCAGTTTTAAAGCTTAAAAATATTTAATCAAGAATAAATGATACATTTTAAAATGACATAAAATAATTTAATCAAAGGAAGATAAGGATAAAAAATAAAGAAAAGAAGTAACAAAACAATCTTTGATTGTTACTAACAATTTTAGTGTAATAAAGGTAATTTAAGACAACAATAATTACTATGGTAAAGGGTACAGAAACTGTTCAAATAACTTTTATCAGGGTATTGCCTGCTTAGTTTGTGAAGGTTAATATGTAACATACTTCCATAGTTGGTGCACTAGACCTTTGCATGCACCCTGCCTCTACCAACACATTCTAATGAGGTATTTATCAAGGTACTTTCAAATTTGTGAGAATGAAACAATGTTCACAACAAAAATAAGTTTAAATTATTCCAAATCAAAGAATAGGATTTCCTGATTTTGTATTATAATTTTTTAGTTTTCTAGTAATGAGCTGGTAATTTGTAATTGCTTTGAGAATGAAGCCTGATGCTTGTTAAATAAAGTAATTAATACATCATAACTAAAACAAAACAATGAAAAATATAATCATCAAAATTTGAGTACAACTTAAAATTTAAGTCCAATGTCCTTCAAAACTAAGAAGTAAATAAAATAATACTTTTTTGAGGATTTACTTTTCTTTAATATCCAGTAATTATTTTCAACTACAGCATGGTAGATGTCAGAGTAATCTTGTAAAGAAGTCACTTGGCTATAATAAAAAAACCTCAAAACATCATCTGACCAACATATTAAAATGTGGATTTCATTCTCTGGGGACATTTTCTTGTCATAAAATATTACAACTTCTAGCAAATCATACTGTTGGAAACAAAAAAATTTTTTACTAAGTTGGTAAACTCACTTTTTATCCCAAAGAATGCAAACTTTGAAATGTTAAACCCAAAGCTATGAAGTGGATCCATTACTTGGTAAGGATAGCATGTTTATTGCTTGGTATAAGTTTTCTTACTTTCTTATGATTATTTAGACTGTTGCTATTAAGTCTTTAAACCAGTCTAGATATTGCAAGCCAATTTTCTAGCACGGCACGGACCTATCACCTATTGCTTGAAAATGGGATTCTTTCCAGGATTAATTCGAAGGATGGTGATTTATGGCGTATGTATAACCTAATTGCATGTATTGAATATTTTTATCCTCTATAGCTAAGTTTTTAAGCACTTTCTTTTATTTCTTTATCGTTAGAAGTATGTGTATAGGGTGAAGTACAGTTAGTAACCAAGGCTTGATACATTCTAATCGAGCTTTATTTATTCATTTTATTCTGTTGTTAAAGTTTTTGAATATGCTAGTCATGGTTACACTTGTGCTGAACATTAAATAAAACCTAAACAGAATTCTTTGTTTACCTTTTGTTTTCTGTTGTTTCTGTTTATTATTATTAGATATATTTAGAAATCTAATTTAAATCAACTAAATTTTTAATTAATTTTGTTTTAGCTGTTATTTTTGTTTAAATTAGATATTAGAAATTAGTTTAGAAGTCTAATTGAAATAAACATAAGTAGGTTTCAATGTTTTTTGTTATGTTTTACAAATTTCACTTAACCTATGTAGAGGTGCTAAGCCAAGCTTGTATTTGAAGATTTCTCAAATTCAGTCAAAATTAGGGAATCTGGACTCTGTATCTTTTAAAATGTTTTATATGGGTATTACAAGATGAGGTTACAATTTCCCCAGATTCTAGGATGGAAATATAATTTTGAAAAAAATTATTTTACCATAATTCTTTTATTAAGTAACTGTATGGTTTTAAAAACCACCTGTGTCCAAATTTATCTGTGAAAAAAATTAGAATTATATCTGCAATAACTAGTTGTCTCAGATCACCCCAATTTCAATCATTTGTTCAATTGTTCAGTCACTTAGGACCCCTTCACAGCTTTTGTTTTATTTTAAAATAAAGTTTTTAAAAAGTTTCTTTTGTTGTTTTATTTATTTTTGCATATTGTTAGGAAGGATTAACTGACCTGACCCCTTTTATTTTGAAATATTCTCTCCATTTTAAGGGAGACCCAGACTGACCTGAATTAATTTTAAATTATGTTAATACCAATTTTTCCTTAGATGTTAGTTTAATTTTTATTTTGCTTAGTGTTACTATTTTTTTTTTTTAGTCATAGGGTATTGTAAATTTCATCAATATAATGACTAGTTATTAGTTATTTTAAAATGTTTATTTTGAATTTACTACTGTTTATACTGAATTTGTTTTTACCCACAAACAGAGATGTTTGTAATGGAGGGAGTTGAGGCATCTGCTTTAGCATCATTTGCAGCGAAAATGGCCTGGAGGGATTGACTTATATTCATAAAACTTGACCCTCCCTCTTCCACTCTAGTTGAATAGGGTGGTTACCTTATGGTAAATGGTAAAATAAAAGTTCATCTACGAACATTTCAATTAATTTATATTTCTTCGTTTTATATTTATAATATTTTCGGGGTCGGTTTTTCTATGATCGAATTTTTGATCGCGCATAACATTCTGAATTACGATTTCTGTTGAGGATTTTGAAGTAAAGGGATGACCATTTTTCAAGAGAATTCCTGAAGGGCATTTTACAAATTTACAATCGATTATCCAAATTCCTATTAACAAGAATGCGTAGAATTAAATCTACTTAGAACGACCTGTCGATGACGGCATGTGTCAAATCACTTGCTCGGTTGCGTGTTTTAAGCTGGCTAATTTATTTTGAGAGATTCTTAAAGCATGTACGACCGAGAGTTAGCAGTTTCTGAGAATGTCTTAATATTTACGTACATAATTTTTATTTAAATGTGAAGGACAAGTAAAAGTAATACAAGTTCGATTCAAAATTAAGACAATTTGATAGGTCTTTCAATTGGGGTTATAAATGTACCTTACTAGAGAAATTTCGTTTTTGGTTGGTAGGTGGCACCAATAATGACTTTAGGACCCTGTTGCATAATGAATCCTAATAGAATTATTTCATGAATACAAATATTCAAACTACTATATACAATTTTTTTTCGTTCCCTATAAAACAGAAAATAAAACATGAATTATTAAGTTGCATTACGTAAATGTGACATAAACCAAATTAAATACAACCTTTTTATACCGTTGGTACTTGAAGGTATATCGTGAAATACTTAAATTAGGTTTTGATGTGTCCATTCTATGAGAACTCAACTTAAATATTTGGAGGTGATGGGCTTCAGCGTAATGATAAAAGAGTAAAAGAACAAATAATAATTAAAGAGGAAATATAGTAAATAAATGGTAATAATAATTAAGAGATAAAAGTCGAAAAATAGTAGGGGAAGGGTACAAGAGAAGAAAGGACTTAAGGTAGGATGATGTTGATAGGGTCTTTGGTGCCCTTCCTACTCTGCCACCTCTCAGGGAAGGGGGGATTTTTTTTCTTCTTATTTTCTCTTATATTTATTCACAAAATTCTTTAATATTTTGTTTTAGTTCATTGTTTATTTTTTTCAAATACCCAAATTCAAAGGTATTGTAGAGGAAGATTTCTTGAAAATTCTTCATTTAAGCCCTGTTAGACCACTTCAATGAGGATTAGAGCTATCTGATATTAAAGCCTAATTAATTTTACTTTAATTTACCGAGATTAATCAAAATCGTTAGCCATTTTTTTGATTAAAAAAAAAAATTAATCGATTATATAATGTGGAACTTCTGGTTGTTCGGTTTTAACGAAAAATTTTCTGTAATCGAGGTATATATCCGCCGTCCAGGCTGACCACACACGCAGATCATTTTGCCAGACTTGGTTATTTCAACTTTGGGGACCTCAAAACGTTTATTTCCATATAAAACTCGAATTCAAAACTTTCACTAACTGTATATTTCATATGTATATGAGTGAAAGTAAAAATTACGTCAATTTTATGATCAATAGTTTAAAATAATACTATCATGGAATAATTGAATGGTAAACAAAGTAAGAGAATCATGGAAGTAAATAGAGGAAAACCTTTCTTGTTGTTAAGGTTGCTGGAGTGGGGATTGCTGAACCTTGTTTCATAATGAAGTACAAAGTAATACTATTATTAGTCTCGTTGTTTTTATTAGATACAATTTTACTGGCTTAAGCAATGTTGTTCACTTGTTCCTCTAATTCTTATAATATAACTAATAGTTGTCCTCATTATGAAACAAACAGTACTATTGCCTGTACTATATAGTTTTTATGCTAGTCTTTATGAACTAATACTGTTCAGTTTCATATCAAGGTGTTACAAGCCTTATATGGGATGCTGCTTCTCTATTCTTTGGACCCACTTGCCCCAACGGCCGGTGAGTGAGGAAAGAACCGGCACAAGCCTTCTTCCCACAAACATTGTGCTATTGCAAGTAATGGAAGTGTTTTAAACAAAACTTTATGGATCTCAATGAAGTTTGTTATGTTATAATTTATAATAAGCAATAAAATAATGTATAATGTAGGTAGTATGAACAGAATTTTTCAAAAATACATTGAAAAATTCAGCACTTTTTTTTTTTTTTAATTATGACTTTTCCTTCGCTTCGAATAGTGTTGGGCAGTGGTTCCTAGCTGGAGTTCAGTTGAACACTAACCTCTTCCAGGATTTCTAGGAAATAATTTAAGAATTAAGAAATTAAATTTTCCAGCAATTCCAATATTTTTATAAAAATAATAAACATTCCCAGAGCCATATTGCAAAATGTAATTCCTTATCTTCACCTTATTTATTTTAAATATTAATGTAGGTGTTCCGCTATTTTATTACTCCTGCTAAAAGGGTTCCAAAACCAAAAAAAGTTTAGGGACCACTGGTGTAGGGGTGTAGGTACCATTCCCGTGGTGGTTTGTAACGCCTGGGCAGGCTGTGATCCGCGATTGTTAGCTTCGCGTGATGGTCTGCAATGGTTAGCGTCGGGCGTTATTGGGCGCTGGAGTCACTTACAGGTGCTAATTTATTAAGCTATGTTGAGCAATTTAAGCAATTTTAGTTCTAATGTAACTTAAAGGGACGGAATTCTACAGGATATAAAGAAGGCGTTTAGTGATAGATATTTCTCAGTTTCAAAATTACGTAGTTCGTGTCTACTTCCCAGAAAGCTGAGTTGATACCAGCATTATTGATTATGCTAATTTTCATTTTTTATTAATCATATGACAAACGAAAAAAAAAATAAGCAAACTAACTGTAACTACTGGATCGATCGCAGTGTAGTATAGATATGGCGAACTTTTTTTTTTTTTAAAAACACAAAAAACAGAGATAATTGGATACTTCTTTGCTTTAAGTCGATAAAACTAGTGTTTTAGTAAGTGTAGTTATTATTTAAAAAAAATCAAATTATTAAAAGAATAAAACCTTAAGTTTTGGTTTTAATGTGATCTCTATGGATACGTTCAACAATATAAACAAAGATCTTTATTTCACAAACGGCTGAACCCATTTAAATGATATTTTACATGCACTTCATTCCTGGCATATCTTACACCTTAATTAAGTATTTGTTGATTAATCAGAAAATGGGAGCTGTTGATTGAAATTGGCGTTTTATTTTTTTACTTGCTTTGTTTCTTTAGCATTCCCCCATGATATCATTTTAAGTCCTTGTTAGTTAGTTACACTATGCAGATTATTTTTACGTAATAGATAAAGTAAATAAGCCTGTTTTTTGTTTATATTATTTTGAAAAAAACAAAACAATATATTTATGCGGTCCTTTCAAGATTATTGAAGTACTAAGCTGAAGGTACACCAACCAGGTAGGTCATTTTAAGGAAAGACCATATAATTTTTTTTGGTAAGTTCTATGAACATCTTTTAGCAAATCAATTATAAACGATTAGCTCATTCCTAAATTAATTTTAAATTAAAAACTAATTTTGGTAATTGAATAAAAATAATAATTTAAATTAGTGAAATATATATTTCTATCATTCCGGCTCATTTTGTGGACAGTTTTGTTTTCTGCTAGAATGCCATTTCATTGGAATACAAGTAAGTTGGCTAATACAATTAAGGGTCGCCTTATTGACATGACCACTACTTATATTGTGCAATGTCCTGTGATTAATTGTCTGTAACATTAATTGAATGAATGTAGTGCTTGGTGTATTGTGACTAATTTAATATGTGAAAAAAAAACTTAGCTACAAGTTAAATTGTGTGGTTTAAAATATTCATTTAAATATCAACCCACACAAATATTTGATTATAGAAGCAGTGTTGTGAGATAACAGAATAAAAACGTCACCCATCAATACTAGTTTTCTTCTGTTTTATTTTTTAATGATTGAGTTATTATTATATTATTGGAGATTTATATTGTTCCTTTATCTACTACACGGACAAATGCAATGAATTTGTGGTTAGTTTGTAGCATTTATTTTCACTTACAAAATTTTTAATGAGGAGATAGTTGGGGGTGTGAACATTAGAGATCACAAATAAGTAAATTTATTTCTTTTGTGTTTTTCATTGACCACCCCCCAACCATCTTCTCATTTAATTATGCCTACGGTCAACTATTAGCTCATAATTTAAAATAATTTAATTTCTTTTTTATAACTTCCCTTATTCTTTTATGTTTGTGCACTCTCAGACCAGAGATTAAAACCAGATGCTACCGAATTTAATTTGAGTAACAATATTTCAATCACTTACAAAACAAACAATATCAAAACTAGTAAATATTTAAATATACTTTTTGCATGCTGTAAATGCTGCTTGAAACATGAAAGGCAGTTATTTTTGTTCAATTATTATTATTTACAGACGAAAGTCAATTATTTTTCTTGAACAAAAACACTGAGTCTCTAAAATACTACTCAACTTATCAGGTTTTTTTTTTAGTGTTTTACCAGGCATCATTAGAACTTAAAGACAGAATATTTGTTTGGATATCTTCTTGTGTTTATTAAGTACATTTCTTTTTTTTACGTTAATGTGAGATGTGCAGTATTTCAGCCCATATGTGATATTGTGTTTTCTGTCCTGACAATGCCAGAATTGACGAAATGTTGATGGGTGAGCTGTTATTTGGGATTTTAGAGCCTAATGCTTTATGTTTGTCATCTTCCAATTGTAGCTGAATAATTAATTTATTTCTTTTGTATAGTTTTCGCTCTTTTATATGAATGAATAAATCCATGAAAGGAAATGAATAAATATGTATTTTGTTGGTGCATCGCATTGATGTTTCTAGTCCTATTCGGCTTTGAACTTGCCTATTTTTGATAGTATTTTAATATTCCTTATTCATGTTCATGGATGAAAACATGAAAAATAATTAAATCAGTAGAATATCAAGTTCTGTGCGACATTTTCAGATTAAACACAAAGTAGTAATTGAAATAAAATATTTAATAAACAGTAATTTATCAAAATTCTTTTAATTGCACATTTCAAAGAAAGTAATTAAATAAATGTGTTTTACAGCCTCGGAAAGAGATGTCCTTGAGGCTGAATAACCTTTTGGAATTAGCACAATCTATTAAACATGGTAATGCAAGAAGTAAGCGTATCAAACTCATTAAGACATTGAAAGCTAAAATTCCTAAAATCAAGAGAGACAAATCAGCATCAAAGGATGAAGGTTAGTTTATGATATTTAAAGTAAAACCTACTTATTGAATATATATTTTTTCTAGCTATGAAATAAGAGTTTATTTTAAAGGTATTACTTGTTGAGATTCTATGAATAAAACAGATGTTAATGTATGTTTGTGATTTGATGTATCAGATTCTTTCAAAGTGGATTCAAAAAGTAAGAAAAGTGATTATGTTTCCACTGAAGAAGAAGAAGAATGTACTAGTACTAAAGTTGAAAAAAGAAAAAGAAAGAAAGAAACCAAAACTTCCATTCCCTCTCCCAAAGGTATATTATTAAATCCTATTTTTGCTTGAATTTGAATTTCATAAATGATACATAAATTTAGGTATCTTGTATTCCTAATACCTTCTATTGGTTCATAAATACAAAATAAAAAAAGGAATAAATATTTGTAAGGTATTGGTACTCAATTGAAGTGATTCATACTAATTGTAAGATATGTGATTAATATTTTAATATTTCCTTTAGTTTTGATATATTTTGTAAATAATTATTAACTTTTACTTTTATATATGTATTTTTGTGTAAAAGAAACTCCATCTTAAAGCCTTCTGTTTGCTGTTGGAGTTCTACTATGAATACTATCTTCTTCAAGACTGTTTTGAAATGTAATCGATTATTTATTATTATTATTATGGAGATTCGGATATGCCTAGAAAATGTGCTTCCACATGAATGGTTTTTAGTAATAATTTCCCTTGAAACGACTTATGTTAGTATTTAAAGAGAGGATTAATTTATTTAACAAAGTCAGTAATTTTTCTATTACTTATAGACATTAGTAATTATATAGTTAGTGAACAAAATTTATGTATAGTATTTAAAAATTATCCAAAAGTACTCAATAAAACTACTACACTCATCCTTTATCCAAAATTTGTAAGTTATTCCCTAATTGGATTAAATGTTTTAAATCATTAATGTTTTTTTTTCAGAGAATGTTGATAAAAGTTCTAACGGAAATACAACTTCATCTGGTGTAAACAGAAGAACAGCTGTTTTATTTACTCGGAAGGCAGCGGCTGCTTTAAAGAAACCTAACCAAAGCAGTTCAGTGTAAGTTTTTTTTTCATTGTGTTTATTATAAAGATGATTATATTTTTGAATTTGTAAAATAGTTAATATGTACACAGGCGTCGGCGAGGAAGACCTACAAAGAACACATCTTCTGAACCGGCTGAAAGTAATTGTTCCAGCACGTTGGATAGTTTTAGTATTTATCGTAGCTCAGGTATGATATTTATTTATCTTTATTAGAATATGGATTAATATGTTAATGAAAACATCTTTTTAAAATAATCTTATTCTATTCTGATGGTATCCATTTTCCTGAAATAATTGAATTTATTTAGCAAGCTTGGATTATTTGATAATATTTAGAAATTTTCATGTTCATGGTGTAAAATTATAAAAAACAAAGATTTAAGTTCAATTCATACACTGTTGGATAAACTATGCTCATTGAATAATTTATGGAGAACGTATAAGAACCTTGAAAATCAGTGCTAAAACTGGGGAAAAACTTTTCTTTCTTATATTTTACTGCTGAAATGTTTTTAAATCAAATTTCCTTGAATTTTAAATGAAGTTAGAGACAATGAAAAAATAGACTTTAGGCAGATGTGTCCCAGAAATTAAGATTTAATCTGTTATAAACATTCAAATAGCTTATTCTATTCTCCACTGGTTCTTATTTTTATAGCCAATTTTTTCTTTTTTTTTTATCTTAAAATTTGTAATTTTGGAAGTTGCTGTTTGAATTTTACTGAATGGCTTACATTTTTTATAAGATGCCCACACAGTCTTATTAGGATAACTGAGCAGTTGCTTCAATTAGGAAATAGCATTCAGTAATGGAACCCTCAGTAGTTTTACAAATATGGAAGAAGTGTTGTAATTTGATTGCTCTCTGATCAATAAACACTTATTTATTACCATTGATCATTCCATTCTCTTTGTTTGATTTTAATTAAATTTTAAAAGGAAATTTGTATTACCGAAAAATAATTAAGTAAAAATTGATTAGTTTCTTATTGTTTTCAACTTATTAACATTTTTCAGAGACCAGTGTGAAATCTGACGAGTCTCATTCTGATGACGGATCTTGTTGTTCTGGTTGCTCTGGGAGCCGAAGTGATTCAAGTAGTGGAAGCTGCTCAGATTGGACTGAAAGTGAAGAGGGTTCTGCACAGAATACTTCAATGGAGGCCCTTGATCAGTTACAGCTTGTATGGGCAAAATGCCGGGGTTATCCATGGTATCCTGCTTTGGTATGTTTTGTTAAATATTTCCTGATTTTCCTCAATTGATTACTTATTGATTTAATTTTACATTTGCATGGTTTAATTTAGTTAATAATGATTGTGGATTAGTTAGGCCTTGAGGAATAGAACATACTTCAAATTAAATTTCATTTTGTTAGAGGTCTGCATCAGTACTGAAATTTATATCAACATTTTTTGAATTTTCTTAATTGTTTATAAAGTTATTAGTCTTAGTTAAAGTTATTTCTTTGTTTTTAGCTCATATGAACACATTATATGTATGGTACTGGTACTGGTAATGGTGGGGGGAACAGGTCCGGCAAGTGGGCCTATTGGTCCTTTTTGCCATGCCCAAGACAAACCAATAGAATGACTCTTTATGTGTCTTATTCCTCTATATCGAACTTTTTCGTCTTTCTTATGAAATTCAAAAGGGACTCCCAATCTATAGAGGAAGCCTCATTTCCTTTAATTCTATCTGAGCCTAACAGTCTGTATCTTAATAACGCATACATACCACAATCTGCTATGTAATGTAAGGCAGTCTCTGGGGCCTGTCCGCATAAGCAGCAGGTTTCATCATGAACTACTCCACATATCTTAAGATGTCTTTTAAGTCTGCAGTTACCTGTCAGGACTCCTATTAATAATCGGAGTTTGTTTCTGTTAAGGCCTAGTTACACTTAGTTTTAGAAGTAGAGGGTTTAGTTATTAGAATCTTGGCCTGTCTCAGCCCTATACAGTCCCTCCACTCCTTACCTGCTTTCTTCCATGTCCAATCAAGAACTACTTTTCTCTGATGAATTTTAGAGATGCCTAGGAATGGTTCTGGTCCTATAAGAGGGTGCTCAGCCCCCTTTATAGCAAGCTGATCAGCTTTTTCATTACCTGTGATTCCCTTGTGTCCTGGGACCCACACAAGCTGAAGCTTCTTTAAGCCCGCTGGTGATTCTAAGGCTTTTTTACACTCTCTTACCAAATTAGAGGTGACTCTAGGTTACTCCAAGGCTTGAAGGGCAGACAGACTATCTGAAAAGATGGTGATGCGAGTTCTTTCACAGCTAGTGACTTTGGGGCATAAAGCTGCTGACAAGATGGCAAACATTTCTGCCTAAAAGACAGTCGAGTGCTTGCCAAGTGGGAAGCTTAGTTCTATGCCTAATTCTTCAATGTAAACCTCTGCCCCCGTTAGTCCTGTCAAATCCATTCTCGATCCGTCAGTGAAACAGGGCAGGTAATCTCCTGGGGTTTCCACTAAACCCTTTACCCAATCCTCTAACTTTAGGTGTAAGTAACTAATCTTAGTATCTAAAGCGGGTGTTTTATCTAGAAGTGGTGAGCGGTATTGTAGTATTGGTAACTCGCTTTCCAGCTTTCCACCACTTCAGCTACTGTCGCGTGACCAGTAGCTTCTCTTGTCTCTATCCACTGTCTATTTTCTCTCATTCTTAGATAGGCTAATACCGCTTCCCCCTTAATCAATAAGTGGAGTGGTACTAGGGAAAGCAGGATTTCCAATGCCTTAGTAGTTGTTGTGCGAAATGCCCCAGTTATGCCAATACACACCATCCTTTGGATCTTACTGGCCATTCGCACATGGGAAGCCCTTTGCAGGGCTGTCCACCACACAATACTTCCATAGTAAATTCTCGGTCTTATTATCGCTGTATAAATCCAATGCATAACCTTTGGGTTAAAACCCCAGGTAGTGACAACAGCGCGTCTTACTTGGCAAAAGGCAGGACTAATTTTCCTTTTAATTTCTGCCAAATGAGATCCCCAGTTCAGTTTTGAAACAAAACTAATTCCAAGGTATTTGACCTTTTGGCTTATTTGAAGTTGATTGCCAAAGAAAATCGGGGTTTGAAATATACCCAATTTCTGCTTCCTGGTAAATAGAATCAACTCTGTCTTTGTTGGGTTTACTGAAAGCTTCATTTCAGTACACCATGTCTGTACTACATTACATGCGACTTGCATAAGTTCCATGATAGTACTTACGAACTTTCCACTAATGAGGATCACTCTGTCATCAGCAAAGGCTTGTGTGAATATCCCAGCATCCTCGAGTCTACTCAATAAGCTATTCATAACTAGGCACCATAGCAACGGTGAGATGCAAATCCCCTGAGGGCATCCAGTTACTGCCTGCGCCTGTAGCCTAGTACCATCTTCCGAAACTACAATAATTCTATTATTAAGAACAAATCTGACCCATCTAACAATCGCATTCGGGGCAGAAATGTCTAATAAGGCTTTACAGACTGCCTCAGGCCTTGTTTTGTCAAATGCCCCTTCTATATCGGAAAAGAGTCCTAAAGCAGACTTCTTATATAATAAGACCTTTTCAATCCTTCCTACCAAGGAGTGCAGTGCAGTCTCAGTCGATTTTCCCTGGAGATATGCTTGCTGTCTTGGATGAAGTGAGTTGGTTGGTAGCACCTTGCTTGTAAGGAAAACTGCCACCAACTTCTCCAGGATCTTAAATTGGAAGGAGGATATACTAATGGGTCGATACGCTTTAGCGAAACTATAGTCCTCCTTCCCAATCTTAGGAATGAAAGCTATTAATGATTTCCTCCAAGTCTCTGGTATATATCCTAATGCTAGAGAGGCTGTAAGAAGAGCCCTAATCCGGGGGAGTAGGATATTAAGACCTTCCTTGAGCATACATGGGAGAATACCGTCCGCTCCTGGGGCCTTATAAAGCTTGAGCTCTTCCACTGCCCACTTGATGGCCCCATCCATAACGATAGACTCTGCTAATACCCACTCCTCATTAGCCTCTCTGAAGGAATCCATGTTTGGAGAGTTGTCTATTGTTCTGTGCTGGCAACCTGGAAAGTGTGTATCCATTAAATGGAACAAAGTTTTCTCTTAACTAGAGGTCCACTTCCCATTTGGTTTCCTTAATGCACCTAGTGGCTGTTGACCATTGCTTCCTAATAACTTCATTTAATGAGAGGCTTCCGGCATGCTTTTTATGTTGCTACAGAACTTGCGCCAGCCATCTTGTTTGTGTATTCTTAATTCTCTTATTAGATTATACTTATTCTCTTAATTATACTTATTAGAGGCAGCCCGGTATACATTCCAGACCGTCTTTATCTTTGTTTTATAAGCTTTATTATAGGCTTTTCTTGTGTCTTTTTGTAGTTTAGTCAATTCGATTGACAGCCATCTGACTTTTTTACTAGGCTCCCTTTTCAATGGAAAAGCCTCCTCGTTAGCTGATATAACCATTCTTTCAAGTAGCCTAGATTCAATGTCTAGCTGTGATCTGGAAAGTCTTTCCACCGCATGGGGTGAGTCGCCTTCCAGCCTCTCTCTCTGAAGAGACCCCAGTCTGTATTTCTCGGGTTTCTCTTCATTGTGAGTAGAGGTTTCTCAGCTATAATCTTCAATGAGATCAACCTATGGTCAGACAATGTTATGTCTAATGTGACCCTCCTGTTTTTACAAAGACTTTTAATCATGCTTGAGGCCAGCATAGTATCTAAAACCTCATCCCTAGCTCTTGTAACAAAGGTTGCTTCACCCTCTCTGTTATGTATTTCTAAGTCTGTTGAGGCTAAAAATTCCATCAAGGCTTCGCCTCGCTCATTGGTGTCTATGCTTCCCCACAATAGATGATGAGCATTAATATCTCCGCCAATTAAGAGTGGTAAATCTACCTCCCTAGCGTACCGGAGAAGTCTTTCTAAGTATTGGTAGGGTGGATCTAAGCTATGAGGGACATAAACAGATCCTACTAACAATTTAATCTTATTAATACCAACCTTGATATTTAGTACCATGGTCATGGTGTCTTTGGTATTAAGCTGAGGGAGAGGCAGCACCTGAAGGTCCTTGGAGACCCAGATGCAAGTCCTCGGGTTGTCTTCACATGGGGTTGGGCGGATTATCCTTCCGCCTATACCCCCTAATCCTCTAATAGTCCCTCTATAATAGTAAGGTTCTTGGATTAGTACGAGGGTCGATTTGACCCCTGAAAGTGACTTGGCTAATTCTGCAGTAGCTGACTTATTGTGTTGAATATTAATTTGTCTTACCTTGATCATTGATGTGGCAGATGAGGAGGAATATAGGAAAGACTAGCACCTATTGGCGCTTACCCTTCCTTTGCTCCTCCTGAGGGGGGTGGCTGCTCTTTGTTGAATAGACCGGCGCTGCACTCTCCTTACAGTCAGTCGAACTAACTCGTATCTCAGCCGCCAGTCATTAGCTTTCAACCAGGCGATCATGTTACTTGACACCTTGAATATTACTCTTAGGTGGTCTGGATCACCTTCTGCACCCACAAACTGGCACTGATCAGTTCCTACTAGGTCCTCGTTCTGGTACTCGAGAAGCTGGACCAATCTGCCGGGTCCGATCACCTCAGCTCCCAACCCAATAACAATTTTAGTGGGCCATGGAGCCTCGGCGGACCTCCTCACCACAAACCTTCGGTCTGTGGGAGGTACCCATTCCAGAAGCCAGTCTTTTTTTTTTTTTAGTGAGTCATCTGTATTTTATTACTTTTTATTCTCTCGTTTTTCAACAGTTGCTTGTATATAATAATTTAAATATTTTGTTTCATATCATGTTAGCATTTATATCATTCTCACATTTATAGGCTCCCTTTTATTATTTTAATTACTTCTATACCTGATATATGGGATTCTGATTTTAACTACTGCATTTCGATATATATTTAAGATGTGTGTATTATATTTAGTTGTCATGTAGTTTATATATTTTCTTTTCAGGTATAATATTTTTTTTTATTATATTTTATTCTAAATGTATTATTTTTTATTAATTTTTGCTTATTTTCATATATATATGTATGTATTGTTGGTACTATGTTTTGCAGCCTGAAGGAGGAGCATATGTTAAATATTATACCTGTACTGAGCACTCCTCCCCTTCTCCTTCCCCAATCATCACCTCTTATAAATATATATTGTTGACACATTAAGTATGTCTACCATTTCATATTTAATTTTTTTTTTTTTGTAGATCATCAATCCTAAAATGCCCAGAGGATATGTTCATAATGGGGTACCTATTCCTTCTCCTCCAGCTGATGTGATTGCATTAGCCAATAACTATACAGAACCAGTGTATCTTGTTTTATTTTTTGACACAAAGAGAACATGGTATGATGATTTATTTGTAAAATTTATTAATTTGTTTTACCATCTAACTATTTTACAATTTTTTTTATCTTTCTATCCTGCCCTCAGGTTAAAAACACAATAGTTCTTAGTTAATTTGTTTTTATCTTGGACGTTTTGGGGATGCTGCATATCCCTCTTCAGCTTCTATAATTTAATATTTTTTTAAAATAAGCTTTTATACAATTAATTGAATTTCTAATTATTTATTCAAAAAAGTCAAACAGATAAATAAGTTTTTTTTAACATAGTTTTGTTTAGTTGCATAATCTGCCCTAGTATTATCAGGTGAATCACAGATTTATAAATATACAACAAGCTTTAAGTATACAGCTACAAAATAAAGTGTGGTAAATGACTAGATTTATTAAAGGATCAAAGATTATCAAACAAAATTATATTTAAACTTAGATTATCAAAAATGATTAAAACAATGTCAATTTAAGTACTTATATATTAATTTTAAAGTGTGATAATAATATTTGGAAGATATCATGATGCTATTGATCTGTATAGTACGTAATTTAAGCATGTTTATTTATTTTTCGGATATGTATAATAAATTTAGAAGTTTAATTCTTATTAATAGTTTAATTTTCCCTCTCCTATATTTATCTCTGTGCAACTTATTTTCAAAATGAAGGGTCAACATATATTCAAATAAATACTATACTATATTGCTATTTCAAATTAACATAGCTGTTTGTAATTTTTTTTTAATTGCTCACTTTCTGCTCTTATTTAATTTAAAAATCCTTTTCTCCATCTTACCTCTTACCGTGTCATATAATATATATTTATAATTGATTCATCTGTTGGTACTGAGTGCTTACCTGCTTATTTGTGCACCTACAAAAATTTTGAAAATACCTTCTGATGGACAAGAGCTACTAATGGAAAAGAAATAGAGCACAATATTTCTGTGTTTTGTGTAAAACATAACCTAAATGCTTAGATATCTTTTAAACAAAGAAAAAAAATCCAATGTTAAAACTCATCTTAATGCAATTAAATCATATTGGGCTGATTAGAATGTTTAAGCTAGAAATATGTTTTACATCAATGCTGTAGTTAGTTGTAAATACTGCTATTAATTTTATCGATTCTCAACATCTTACATTTTCAGGCAATGGTTACCTAGAAATAAACTTGAGCCATTAGGTATTACCTATGAGTTGGATCATATTAAATTGACTGAATCAAGAAAACCTGCAGATAGAAAAGCTGTAAAGAAAGCTTATCAGGAAGCCATGGCTCATAGGACTCAGATTGATAAAAAAGCTGAATCACCAAAGAAAATCTAAGGAAATGTAAAATGCACCCATTATTTTAAAAAATAAATTTTTTGGTGAAATATTTAAATATCTGGTTTAATCTAATTAATTGATGTTAGATTAGAATAATAGATTTCAGAATCGATGTGAATTAATTGATTTACTGTAGCTGTTATGAGTTAAGCTGATTTAATTGGCAAAAGAATATTTTAGCATTGAAAAGTGTAATGTGACCATGGTTTATCCATATGTTAAAATGAAGAGAGGAGATTTGTAAATAATGTAATAATTTCTTCCAGTATCTAGTTAGATTTTTCTTCTATTTTATTGGAAATAGAATTAGTTATCCTGTATTATGTATGTAAAATCATTTTTTTTTTCTCAATAGCATTGATATTTATTTTTTTTAATCATTAAGCTGTTTTAAATGTGTCTACTTAATCAAATTAATGTTGTACTAGTCATATAATTGTTTAAGACAGTTGAAGCATTCAATTTGTATTATCTTTATTTATAGTATATCGAATATCTTAAATATTCTTTCTATCTGAATGTACAAAGAAGACCAATGTTATTTTGTTTTAAGAGTATTTTAAAAATTGGTCAGGATAGGTTTAGTGTACTTAATGTTGTTATTTATTGATGTTCGATAATAATGTTATGACTACAATTGATGTTCTTGTATAATTATAATTCATGTTAGAAACATATACATGTATTTGTTTTGTTTCTATTCTTTACCAGTATTAATTATATTAAATCATAATAAAATATGATATTTCTCTGTTTTAGGTATATATTTTTTTTAATTTGATCCCATCTAATAAGATACATTTAAATATTTTATTTCTCTCAGTTAATTATGACTCAAACATTGTTATTTTGTTATTTTGGTATCTTAATTTTATCATGCAAGTTTTAGAACACATTGCTAGTTAAAATCATATCCCATTAACCCCTGTCTCCCATTCCATATTCATGCATATTCCATGCATTATCCCAGCAGTATTATGCTAATTAATTAATTTTTTTTTTTTATCAAATTTTTAGATTTTTAGTGTATTACTAAAGTATTTTCTGTTTTTTATAGTAAAAAGTCATTAGCTTAGTTATTCATTTGGTCTTTTTTCTGCAATGTTTGTTAAGTGTTTAATTTGTATCATTTAAAGTAATGAAGAACCTCGCCCTCAATTTATTGTTATTTAGCCTTGTTATACTAAATTTTTTCCTATTGATTTTTTTGGTTTTATACCTGATATTCCATTTCAAATCATTTTTGTGTACTGTTAAGAAATATAAGAAAATAAATTTTCAGTGACAACTTACTGGCCTAACCATGGTGATAATATAGTTTTTTGTTAATCCAGTGATTTACCTAATACTCATTAGAACCATTTGTCGAGTACAATTTTTAAAGTGTTATTCTTACCTTTGACCAGTTGTAGAAAAAAAATTGAAAAGTTTTAAGTATATTCTCTTAGATTGAAACCTATACATTTTCTATTTTTTTCTCCTTTTTTTAAAGTAGATTATTTAAGTAGAAGTGAAATGGAAAAATTAAAATTGTTTTGTAAATTGTGGTGTTTAATTTATTACTTATAGGTAACTCTGTTTATTTTGAAGTATTGAAGTATATTATGTTTTTGATTTCTTATCATGGTAATCATATTGGTTGTTTTCAGGTTTTGATTTACTAACTTATAAATTATGAGTATAAATGAAAACAAGGGGGAAATAAATTTTTAAGAGTGAAAATCTGTTATAGTAGAATTTAATAAAAAGAGTGGTACATTGGTGCACACATTCTTCTTTTCTTAAAACCTATATTTTTGGGGGGAGGGGAGGGGTAAGTGATATATTTGTGCTGGATTGGACTTGTGGAATTTGGTCCATAAATGTCTACCCTAGCTCTGTTTTTATGGTAATTCTAGAATCAGCTTTTAATCAGAAAGCTATTTACTTGTAATCTCTGCTCCCATTATTATTTCAACAGGTTTATGCGTTTAATAGACATCATAAGAAACTCTTTAGAGTATTATGAAATGTGTGCTTATACATTTTAGTATTACCATTACCAAAAAGAGAAATAATACTTATCTTCTGGTTGCGTCATTTCTGAAGCAAGTATTTTTTAATAAATATAATTGGTATCCAACTACCTATGTTAATGACAGGTTTTGTCTCGTCAACTCTTATTTTAAACATTAATGTTTATATAAATTCTCTCATATAATGTTAAAGAACTTAACTATGCTTTTTTTTAGCTCTATATGTTTTTTATCATTAGATTCGGTAGTGTGGTAAGAAACCTTTTCATTTGCCTGAAATAGTCAATGTCTTATGAGGTTCTGAATGTGAACTGCTGAATATTGGTCTTAAAATAATACATCAGCATGGATTTTATCTTTTGTTATTGTCAATTAAATATCTCTTGGCATCTCTTTAGCATTAAAGAACTTAAGATTGTGTTTTTTATTTCTACAAAAAACGTATTTGTTGATAGTAGAAGGGCTTTAATAGAATATTGATTTTTGGAGGAGCATTACTTTTATTCTGAAAGTCCTTTACATCACATTTAATTCAGTTAACATTAATGGCAAAAACCAGATATTTCTGAAGAAATCTGTTCAATTTCCATTTCTAATTTAGCTAAGTCAATCAAATCCATTAAATTGACATCAGCATAAATAATGTGGAAGACCTTACAGAAAAATAATAATGATATTATTTTGCTTAATCTATATATAAAAACCAGGCTGTAGACCTTCCTCATTTATCAGTCACTATCTTAGAAATGAAGCAATGCAGTTGAAGTTATTGGTGATGGTTCCCCTTATGCTGTATAAGGTTGGATTTAAAAAAAAATCATACTCTGATTGGTTAAAAAAAAATCTAAATATAAATTAGTTTATAAATAATTTCATTCTCTATAATACCAGACTAACAACTAAACGTAGATTAAAGAACTTAGCAAAGAGACATTGATAACATACTGATCTGTGCTTATTTTAAAATATTTTGTGCAGATTCTGATGGAAACCAATTTTATCTCCATCTCTATCATAAATGATCACTGTATCCCAAAAACTATAATAACTGTGAAGCTAGACGTTTTATTGGTTGTTCTCCTTATGGTGTGTATGTGCAATAAGAATGGGTCTCGAAAAATTTGGACTAGGGGGTTTAAAAAAAAAATTTCTAGAAACTAAAAAAAGTTATTTCTTCGAATAAGTCGAAAACTATATCTTCTGGAACATTTCAGCAACTGGTTTAAGAAATAATTTAATTCTCTGTTACAAAACGTTATATCAATCAGACCATTATTAGCAAAGTTGGAAATCTTGATTTTATCTTGATCGTAACATATAAAATACGAGATACCAATCATTTACTGACTTAATGATCAGTGTATCTCAAAAAATACAATGCCTATAATTAACTATTCTATTATGAAATTATTTATCTCTCATATAAATTAGAATTTTGGTCTTGAAGATGGGAAGAAATTTCCTGAAACATTCAAAATAAAGAAATTGGAAGCCTATTTTCAACTAAGTTTAAATTATCAGCTCTCTTACAATTTTTGCACTCTGTGCAAAGAAATTTTCCTTTTTCCTATTCAATATTTCTTCAGGTAAGCACTACCATGTAGAAAAAGTGTATTAATATTTCTGAGTTATGATTTTAATGTTTTTTATGATTTAAAGAACTTCTAATCTATCATACAAGATTACCAAATCAATGCCTTTACTAACTGATTTTTGAACTAGTAATGTTAGAAACTCTCCAACACAGACTTTAATAGTTTTTTTGCTGAGCTCAACTTAACTCTCAATGACTTCAAGATAATTTTTAATTAATGGTGGATAATTTTTATTGATGTATTAAAAAAAAATATGTTCAAAAGAGATATTTATTTTTAACAAATGTTACTAGTACATTACATATAGGGAAGAGGTTATTTGTAGTAGCTATGTCACTAGAATGTATTTATTAATTATTCTACAAAATTAATTTATTTTAATTAGTTAATAAAAATTAATTTAATTAATTTTACCTTGATTGAAATTCATATTAAGTTCAAATCTGTATTTCTACGTTTATATAATTTGGTTTAAGTGACTGGTTTAGCAAATGTAAGCTAACATAATTTGTTTTTAGTCTTTGAGAAATAATTCCTTCAACATATGCAGATCTGATTTAGTACTTTTGTAATGCTATCTTGTGATTTATTTTTATGGAGTTCAAAACTTTGAAACTTAGATATGGTACTCATATTGTGCATGGTTATGGTGGTATGGTGGTAACTTGACTTCTTGTATCATGAGATATTCTTTAGAATTTCTAAAGAATTAGAAATTAATTTGACCTTAGAATTAGAAATTAATTAGGCCTTTTTCTGTTATTACTACTATGATGTTCTTTGTTTCTACAGTATATCGTATAACATTATATGGGTTAACTTTTGGAATTTTCTTTGGATATGACCATGGAACTGCTGATATTTCCTATGCCTTGATACAAGCATTATCTTTTTTTATAACTGAGATGTTTAACTTAATTACTCAAAACTCTTTTAGGAGCCATTAATACTTGATTAGAAGGTTGTTCCATGGCTCTTCAAGGAATCTTTCTCCTGGAATGACAGTCATCAAATCATTTTTAAATGGTGGTTCAGTATATTTATTTTTAGATGCCACTGTAGGTAGGGGAGTTAAGAAGTCATCTTAGGAACCTCGGAACTGCACCATTTCAATTCCAGGCTGGCCAGGTTGCCTTTTATTTCTTATTGAACCCACATAATGAAGATTCGACTTCCTTCTCTGGTTAGGATAGGGTGATAACCTATAGGTTAACTGTCCAGTATGTTAGACATGGCTAAAAATGGGTTTAAAAAAGTATGTTTAGTTTTTCCTTACATTTTGTAAATAAATATTTTATTTTCTGAATGAATTACCTTTTATAAATTTGAGTATTAATGTATAAATGTGGAATAATTTAGGTTGTGTTGAAATTTTCTGCTTTATTAATGCTGTGTTTCAATTTTCAACATTCTACTTACCAAATTAATAAGGTTTGATAAGTAAAATTCATCGCTGGTCCTTTGGGATTCGATTTTTTTTTTGTTTATTGTTGTTGAGACAAGCAAAATCATTGTTTGATTTCAGTGTCATCTATGAGGGCGATATTACGAAATTTTTTTTGTTAATTTGTCTCTTTTTTTTGTGGTCTAATAATAATCCAGCCCAACGATCCAGATATGTATTGTCTTTTGGTTCGAATAATACTTTCCATTGTTTTTCAGAATTTTTAACGCCAAATTAACTATTCTGAAGAATTTTTTTTCTCGGTTTTTGCCCCGGTGTCCTTTTTTTTTTTTTCACTTTATGTAACCAGCCACGCTCCTCATCCGTAAGAGTAGGAAGTATAATAGTTTTGCAAATTCTAACTTTTAGGCTTCTGGAAAGAAGATGCGAACTTATAACTAAATGTTTCCGTTAATGCCTTCATTTCCTTTTGGATTTTGTTTCTTCTATTTATTGTAAACTTCGGATTTATCAATTTGTCTACGTATGCAAGCCTAGCCCGTATATTAGGAAGAATTGTGGTATGTGTTGAAGCGATTTCGAAATGAGCAACTGACATTGCAGAAGCAATTGGTCCCCTTGAGATTGTCAGCAGTCCACTTTACGACGCATGAAGACATTCACTCTTAAATTGTCATTTTCGTGAATTATTTTATTTTATTATTTTTTTTTTAAATCCACACAAAAGGCTTGATTAAATTTGACAAATTGTAGTAGCTAGTTTTGAATAATAAGTGAGATAGAAGCGTGGGCGGTTGGATTAGGGAGGGGAGGGCCGGCTGGTGGAAAATAAGCAATCTATATGCATAGATCCTCTCTCCCTCCCTCCAGAGCCACCCCTGTATACATCTTCCTACTACAACCATTTCCGCTTCCATCTAACATTTTAAACTGTTCCATTTAAAACACCTACTGATCAAAATTGTTACGATTTGAAACCTTATAAAAAAATTTTTTTTTATTTAGAGTAAAGAAGAAAAAAAATGATAATACTGTAAATTTAACGATTATTCGATCTTGTTGGTCTTGCAAAGAATCAGCCCTCCTGACAATGGCTGGAATATGGAATATGGAAGATAGTTGTACAAGCGTACAAAACTTCATTTATGTTTTTGTATATGACTATAATAGGTAAAAATATGGCGGTCAAGTATGATTCTGACCAAATCACCTCCTTGCACAACCGTTGGGCTAGTAACATTACTTCCTAACAAAGTACTGAACCCCCCGAACCATGATACAGATTTTAATTTAATTTAATATCACTATAATTTTTTTTTTAATAAGTTGTAGGTAGACTGTATTAATTTTAACTTAGCATTCATGTTAACTAACCCTAGACAGTCTCATAATATTTTTTTTAGTAACGTATATTATAAGAGTAGCTACCAGAATCCTTCATCATATTCATCTCTATTTAAGAATTTTAGAATAAATTATCACAATAAATGTAAGCTACAATATTCCCAATAGGATGTCTCTCCTTTCATAATAAGCTAAATCATACATTAAATCAGAACATATATAAAAAATTATGATTGACCTGATTTTATTGATAATTTTAATTTCAAAAATTTTAGTACCAACAAACGATGACTAAATATTAAAATAAATGACATCCGATAAAAAGGTGCAAAAAAAAAAAAATAAAATAAAGGTATGATGTAGTAGTAATAATTTACACGACAAATGTATAAATTTGGAATTAAATATTGTAGCGTATATATATTGTAATAATTTATTCAAAAATTGTTAAATAGAGGAACATGGTGCTGGACACAGTTAGCTACTTTTCTAAAAGTTTTTGCTTTTTCCCATGAAAAAGAGAAAAAGAAAAAGGGTCAAAAGAAGGAGAAAAATGAAAAAAAATGTCATGTTCTTATGTTGTATATTACTAATGTTTATAATTATTATTGTATACCTGGCCAGGCTTACTTATTGTAAGATTAAAAATATTGTCTGATTAGACTAAAATAAGAATGCATAACTTTGTATTTTAATAAAGTTTTTCCTCTTCCGTTACTAATAAAATAATTATTATTCTGTCAACTAAATAATAGATGAAATATTTTTTTAAATATATGCTTAGCTTATATTTATCCGATTATTATATAAATTTATCCGAACAACTATAAAACAATTTATTTGAGCAAATATCATGAAAACTACTATTCCTACGAAGGTTAAGGTCATAAACTACTTTATAGTACATTAAACTAGCTTTAGTTTGAGTGCTAATAGACATCTGTATGTCACATAGTTCCTGAGATATAGGTTTCTCTAAATAAATTAACTAACTATTGATATTTCAGTACATTTTTATAAAATGTTGCTTTTTAAAAGGCTATATCTCGAGAACTATTGGATGTAAATAGCTCTATTAGGAATAATATTTAAGCAAATTTACTCTTCTTTAAATGATGTTCTTTTAGATTTTCTAGTGTTGTGGGAGTTTTTAAGTTATAGAGCTCCGAATAAAAAAATTAATTATTTTTAATGTTTTGAAACTGCCGGCATTTTTTATTACCCCTACCTATACTTAGCAGACTCATCAATTTAGACTAAGTGTTTTTCAAGACTAGTCAATAAAGCAATGGCTTACTTGACCAGATATGACGATTCTTGTGGTGAATTATTTCGTTTATTAAACTTGAACAGGATGGTTGACTTGATTTGTGACAAAGAAAAGGAACATTAAGGATTTTGGAGTGTAAGGATTGGATACGAGAGGAATTCGATGGTTTAGTGGAGACCCAAAGCTCAACTCCGTAGGTTCAGATCGGCCTTATTATTGTCATGTACATCAGTCTGGTAATGGATTGGAAGTTTAGACCGTTTGTCTAGTAAATACAGTAATAGTCGGAATTCCATGTCAGTCGTTTGTCCAGATGCAGTCCTAAGTAACGGACCTATGAAAAAATTAACATAAACATATATTGTTGGATCCCATCCTTATAAATATGAACTGTCAATTAAAAATGGTTGACGCCACAAAGGAAGAATATATGAAAATATTAAAAAATACCAAAGAGGTTTATGGCACAATCCTGGTTTACTCTACCATTATTAAAAAAAAAAAACTTCGTTCCACCCATGGTCCTCTTTTCTTAAGAGAATATCCTCGCAGTTACCTTAAGAAATTTCAATTGAATTCTATTGTCATTCCCAGGCAGGAAATTTTAAATTTTAATTTATTTACAGCTCTTCCCCCCCCCCCCCCTTCCAATGTGGTTAGGCATGGTTAGTGAACTAATGCCATAGGCATCAATAGTAAGAGAGTAGTTGAGCTAATTGTTTTCTACCAAGGGCACGCAAGTTTCCTTCGACATGAACACCTTCATTGACTTTTCAGTAGTCAACTACGTTCTAATGAGTCTGCATTAGGAGCTATCACGTTCCGAATTAATGTTGTTAGCGGGAAGAGAAATAAACCGTTTATCAAATATTAAACTTTTTAAATAATTAAATAACGCGAAAGGGACAAACGAACCCATTGTACAACCGGTTATTAAAAGACTATCATAGCCGTAAATTAGTAATTGGTAACGACATCTCGTATACATGGATGGTCCTAAGCATTTTCTAAGCTGTTATTTTAATTATAGTCATTAAACACTTTATTTTTTTAGTGTGGACGAGTCGTCCTCTCGACAGAAGCCTAGCGTATCAATAATGTTACGGTAAATTGGATAATAAAGAAATAATGGTTACTATAAATCAGGGGTGGCCAAGAAGTCGATCGCCATCACTCTCCAAATTTGGTCGATTAATGTCTGGGGTTGAATTCTGTGACCATGAACTTTGAAGCGATTGTAGAAGACAAAACTTTCTAGTAATAGTCATAAATTCGCATTCTGGGAATTCGCGTAGATCATAAATGCCTAGAACTCTGAAAGGCTGACACTGTGATCTCCGCCCACACAACGAAATATTTTGACTTACGTGTTACACTTGTCACCGGACCCAACGCGAGAACTATTTTTGTCTTTGTCAGGATGTACACCTAATTATGATTTCTTAGTCACTTAATTATGATATTGACCATAAATATTAAGATAACAAAGTAAATTCTAAATATGTCTTTATCTGTTGCTGCTTTAAACCAATTATCCATGTTCTTTTAATTCCCTTGGACGTGAGTTTTTTGTCCCTTTAATTGTTGTTACGTATGTACGTACTTAGGGAGCTGTTGATAAATTAACAGAAATGAAGTAATATTATTCTTTCATGATAAATTTTCCTGGCCCCCCCCCAAAAAAAACAACAACGCGAAAGTGAAATATTGAAATCAAATTATCAGCCTTACTGTGCATTTTTATAGCCAATTTTTCATATTTATGAACAAATAGTACAACAATTTAAACACTGAAGTTGATAAATAAATTAAATTTAATTTTATGTTGGTAAAAAACTATCTTGAACAAGTGTAGGAAAATAAAATGTTTTAATTAATTTTTTTCATGAGTCTATATCTCGAAAACATAATAAGCTATTTAAAAAATAAAAAATAGTCTCAAACATATATTTTACTTATCTACCCGTACCTCGCTGGAATGCACCTTATACTGAAATGAAGTGTATAAACATAGTATGCATTTCAAACCCCTCTCAGCCATTAGACTACGCCTATGTAAGTCGATGTGCTAAACTATAAGCCTTAACTGAGCTATTTACGTTCAATAGTTCTTGAAATATAGCTTATTAAAAAGCAATATTTCATAAAAATATTACTGAACGTACTGAAAGATCAGTAGTTAGTTAATTTATTTTGAAAAATCTATATCTCAAAAACCAGTTTACGTACAGATGTCTGTTAGCACTAAAACTAAAGCTGGTTTAATGTACTATAAAGTAGTTTATGACCTTAACCTTCGTAGGAATAGTAATTTTCATGATATTTGATCAAATAAATTGATTTATAGTTGTTCGGATAAATTTATATAATAATCGGATAAATATAAGTTAAGCATATATTTAAAAAAATATTTCATCTATTATTCAGTTGACAGAATAATAATTATTTTATTAGTAATGGAAGAGGAAAAATTTTATTAAAATACAAAGTTGTGCATTCTTATTTTAGTCTAATCAAACAATATTTTTAATCTTACAATAAATAAGCCTACAATAATTAATAAGTAAACAATAATTAAAGCTAGTGTAATGGACTATGAAGTGGTTTATCGTCGATGGAGTATAAATATAGTATTATAGTTGTTCGGATAAATTTTCATTTGCCAAATTTATATTCATATGCGAATATCACAAAAACTACTACCCCTATGGATGTCATAAACTACTTTATAGTAAGTTAAATTTCCTTTATTTTGAGTGCAAAATAACTGCCTTTTTTTCTTCCCGGCTCTTGTACAATAACCTTAAAGACGTTATTTGGGCTTTGGGAAAAAATGAGTTTTTACTAGCTATCCACAAAAAATATTTCGACCAAACCAATACCAACGGAAGTTATTGTACATATTGTAGATTTTCAAAACTAGGTTTGTTCCTTGAAATATTTTTTTCTAAATTTTTAGGGCCACTTCCAATTTAATACTGGAAAAATTCGATTTTAGCACATTTTTAATAGTCCATAAAAAATTAACTTTATTGACTAAATTCCCATAAATGAGTACAGATTAGAGGAAATTTTGTGTAAATTTCATTGACGTATGAAGTCAGGGGTTTGTTGGAAGGTGTAGCCAAAATAAGGCGAGAACAATTATCAAATTAATCAGTTATGATTCAGAATAACATTTTATTTATAAGAAAAATGATGGAAAAAATAAGATTTATATTTTTACACCGGAAAATATTTTAAAAAAAAGTATTCCATTTAATTCAGCAAACTAAATAACATAGAAATTCATGAAAATTACAATTTAGAGGTTTTTGTACAAAAAATGGAAGTTTTCCACCAATGTTTTCCAGTAATATAATAAAATATAATTTAATTCTCCTCTTCCCGTTTTAAATAAATTTTTCAAAAGTGAAATTAGATCTGTTGGTCTGATTTCTGAGCTAGGCTGTTTTGTGATTTTGATTATTGGAAGTGGAACTCAAAGCGCGTTTTTCAGTCCAAAATTCTGTATGTATTGTATACATTTCGTGTAAAGTTAAAAATATACGGCTACCATTTTGAAAAAAAAAACACTGCATTATTAGGCCTAGGAAGTTTTGAACTTTTAACATTTTTAAATCAGAATTCATCGGAAGGAATTAGTTTAGAATAACTTCTAGGTTAAGTTGAAATTTTATAAGACTATGCATGTATATTAGTGAACTTTGGAAGACTACAGATCTGATTTACCACCATCAGTATGTCATCCATATAACAAACATACTCTCTAATTCGCTTTTATACTAAATACTGTAGTGGCATTTGTATTTCCAATTTAGACGAGAGATGTGTGCATAATGGCTTGCGTGCTGCACGAGGTAAAAGCTCCCTGACGGACTGTCAGCCTTATCTCCCCTGCTGTTTCTTCAATCAACTTCCTTCACTAGTTAAAGTTTCACATTAAATTGCTTTATGGTCCAAGAAATATTTTGGGGGTGACAGGAAACGAAATGGCTTACTTGCCGGTTGTCGCAAGAATGATTTTAAATTTACATTATTACAAAAGACTGATCTACATGACTATTATAAGGCCTATCTGGACATACGGAGTTGAGCTTTGGGGCTCCACTAAACCATCAAATTCCTCCAGAATCCAATCCTTACAGTCCAAAATCCTTCGTAAAATCCTTAATGCTCCTTACTTTGTCACAAATCAAGTCATCCATCAGGACCTTAATATTCCATATGTTGCCGATTTGGCCAGAACCAGATACCGTTCCTTCCATAATAAACTTCTCAACCACCCAAATCCACTTGTTTCTAACCTGGCTTCTCCTTCATTACCTAATAATCCTCCTAGGCGTCTGAAAAGAAGATGGCCTCGAGATCTTCTTCTCTAGAAATGTTATTTGAGTTCTATCAGTGGGTAGATTCTCCACATGTTTTTATCATGTTACTATGTCACCTACAGCAAATTTACTTGTTGTATATATGTGTATACAGTTGTAAATATCAATAAATAAATTATTAAAAAAAAAAAAAAAAAATTTACATTAAACGATAGAGATGGATCAGTGTTACCAAGGTTAGTTATCCAGAATAACATAAATATTAGCTATAGCAACGGAAAGAATGTTGTCCACGATTCAGTTAAAGTAGTATGAACCCAAGTGTTGACGTGTGGGTTCCGCTACGTGCTTTATCACGGGGGCCCTTTATTAAGGGTATTCATGATGTGTTCAATGTAAAATGTTTTACCATGTTAAATTTTATAAGTATAGGATTGTGACCAGCCCTATTCAAAGTCATGTTAAATGTTAAACGCATAAGAGCTCCTAGCGGATTTTTCGGACAACCAGTTTTATAAGATATGCCGATATTGTCGCATTCACAAAAATCGGAGGCACTGCTCTGGTCTTGGATCCGACGGTAAGATTTGAATGACCTCGAACAGGAAGGTGGAGTGGAAAGAGAAAAAAAGGAAATATATGAAAAATGCGTCCCTTTCCTTAAGGAAAAATTCCGCGAGACCTTCGAAGAGAGAGAGAGTTCACCGTGAGAGAGGCCTCTGGTTTGGATCTCGCGGAACAATACCAGATAGAACAAGGAGCCTCTTAGAAGGCCTAGGTGTTAGCATCGGGGATATTGCGATCTTGGCAGAAAATATTATTTTGGACTCCCTGGGGATCATATACCATCACCTGCATGGGAATTAGCTCGGAGATTATTCATTGTTGTATTTATTTATTTTAAAATAAAATTATGAAATGGTAAAATTGAAGGAACAGAAAAGGGAATGAAAAAAAGGAATGGATTAAAATACCTGTATTTGGTGTATAGACTGAAATTGGTTGTAAAAGGAAACTGGGGGAAAAAAAATGTTTTCTTTCTATTTTATTATACCATGTAATTAATTATATGTAATTTATATATGTCCGATTACGGATTGATTAGTATGCTGTGTGATGTAGCAGCCTGATGTATTTGGACAGCATAAATGAATTAAGTATTTCTCTCTGTCTGTCCTTCCAAAACTTCATGTTATTGTTTTCTTCTAAGTTTTCACTAAAATATTTTATTACATGTCTAAATTAAGTAAAAGTTTGGCCACTGAGTGTCTTGTTAATCCTCTAACTTGTGAGGAAGAGAATCAAGATGATCTAATTGACAACTGTCATCACAGTATTATTGCTGTCATCCATGGGTTTATTGGTAATAATAGCATCCAAACCAATACTAACACAATCGAAAGACAAACTTCGAGCAAGTAACCTAGCACGATAACAAACAAAATGCGGACGAGCTCAGTTGGTCTGTTGCGTGACGCTATTATCCATTTAACAGACTCTCATCCATGTTATATGTTATATTGTTTTAGAATCGTAAAAGAAAGCAATGTTTCTCTCTTTACATATGCCTTTCCATTTAACACGCTTTAACATGTTAAACTAAAGATCATGAATAACCCTATAGTGAGTTGAAAATTTATTTAAAATTAGTGTGGTAAATGGGGTTTTCAATTGACATAATTTACCCGTAGGGGTTAATATACTTATATTTTTAATAGTCAAATTTAATCCCTGAAAGGGTAGAAAAGATTAGTGTGTTAATGGTCAAATTAATCTTCTTAAAGTGTTAAAAGAAGTTTTACTGGATGAATTTCATTGATGTAATTCGATATAGTGGATAAAAAGTACTTTTCCCAATTAATTTTTTTTTTCAAAACAGAGGTTTTGGAGAGATTTCATTTAGTTATAATATTTGTTATCAAAGGTGAAGATAACCTGGTTCAAGAAGGTATATTAGAGTTGAGATCTCCTTATTTATAATTATGTTGGAATTTTTAAATTATTAATGTTTAATTTAATGGACAGCAATATGTTATTGTTAATATTTAAAACTAATAAAGAGAACATAAAATGTGATATTTTATTTTTATTTTTTTTACTGATATAATTTATATTACATTTAAATAATATGATCTTATTAATGTTCTTAAAGTGTTAAAAGAAGCTGTACTGGATGAATTTCATTGATGTAATTAGATATAATGGATAAAAAGTACTTTTCCCAATTTTTTTTTTTTTTTCAAAACTAAGGTAGGAGAGATTTCATATAGTTATAATCTATTTGTTATCAATGTTAAGGAAAACCTGGTTCAAGAAGGTATATTAGAGTTGAGATCTCCTTATTTATAATTACGTTGGAATTTTTAAATTATTAATGTTTAATTTAATGGACAACAATATGTTATTGTTAATATTTAAGACATTGTATATATTATTTTATCATTATGTTATTTTATTTATTTATTTTTCATACAGATAGTTTGATTATGTTCATCTTGTCTATTCTTTTGTTTGTATATATTTTAAGAGTTTTTTTATTATTTTTTTATTTTTTTTTTACTTATTTTTTTTTTTATTATTTTTATTTATTTTTTATTTTAGTATGTATGAGATCATTCATCACGTGTCAGATTGTAATATCTATCAATAAATAAATCTAAAAAAAAAATATTAAAGACTAATAAATAGAACGTAAAATGTGATATTAAAAGATATATTTAACACCGATTTGAACCAAATTTTATTTAGTGACTTTTATTATTATTTTTTTTTTACTTATATAATTTATACTACATTTAAATAATAAACCTTCGTAGATTTATGGTTTTTTAATTATTATTTTTATTTTTTAGCGTAGAATAAGAAAATGGGATGGAATAAACCAACATTTTACGGTACTCACGATTTTCTTAAGTTTGCAAAAGGTACTATCGAGGCTTGAAGAGCAATCCCCCACCGTGGAATCGAGATCAGTTTTAATGGAAGAAGAAATTGGGTAAAATGTTATTGACATCTTCAAGTGCCGAAGAAGATCTTAAGCCTCCCTGTCACACCCACTGCTGTTGAATCTCCCTTCCCGCCCCTCAGTAATTAAAACCCTTCTATTTTTATGATGTTTGTTTTTGTCTTTTTTTAAAATTTTTACGAGCGGTATTTAATTATCATAAGGACCTAACTATAATAATATTCAATATTGTGTGGCTTATAATAATATATGCTTTAAAAAATATGTAAATTAAAATTTGTTACTTGGAAAATATGTCAGAAATGACAAGAAAGGGGGTTGATTCCGGCCTGGGAGGGATGTTGACTTTTATTTCGTGACGGACCCACTGAATGAATACGTGACCCTCACATTCTGACTAGAACAGGTTGGTTGTCTGTAGGGAACCCCAGCCCTCCGTATTTTTGGAATGAACAAAGGGAGGAGGGGTAAACAAAAAAAGGTTAGTGTTTGCTTTTATTTTACATACTACCTGTGCACTATGGTTTTATCCTCGTTATATTTTGATATATTTTTTTATAAAAGAGTGTTTACACAATATATTAATATTTACAAAATTAGTTCTACATTTTTATTGTTGTTGAGTTGTGGTCAAGAAAGGACAAAAATCATCATTTACCAGTAACTGACGTTTCGTCTCACTTTGCAGAGCTTTGTAGGGAACAAGAATGTACATTGTAAAATATAATAAAAATACAAGAATATATAGCTTTATTTATAAAAAAAAAAATACATAGTAAACTAAAAGAATATAAATGTAAATGAATAAAATAATAATTAATAACAAGTATAGCAATGATAGAAATTATGTCTCACTGGATTTATGAGTAATGAAAAAATACTTAATAGAAATAATAACAATTATGGCAAAATTAAAAGAAGGAAACAGTGCAAATGAAGTATTAGTATGATTTGATAACGAATCAGGGGATGGCTAAATATTGGTAAATGGGAGTATTAACTCCTAGGGGGCCGTCCGTAGCTCAGGAGGTTGAGGCACAGGTCTTTACAGCATGGGATCTGTGGCGGCGTCTGTTGGAATCCGGCCTGGGGTTGACATTTTTCATTTCTGTCCCACGAAATGAAAATTTGACCTCCCCACCGTTGTTAGAATAGGTTTGATTACCTATAAACAACTCCTCGTATGTCAGAAAAAAAAAAAGGAAAAAACCTTACCACCTCGGGAATCAAACCCATGTATGCACGAGCTTTCGCAGTTGTGGAATTGAGAATAGCACCCCGATAAGAATGTAATTCGTGGTCACACAAGGATCGAATTACGAAGTCTAGTGCATTCAGTAAATAGAGAATACCGGGATTAGTCAGATTTTGGTTTTTGACTTTTCTATTGTTTTCACTGATACCTGAGGTAAATTTGAATTTTGCTACTAACAGATTACCTCTTCGACTATCAATTTTTATAGGGAAAATTATGTTGAAAAGGTGTTCAGAATTCCAAAAATAAAAGTTTTCCCGAGGATCCTCAACGATGTCAGCAAACCCCCCTGGGGTACCCATGGGGTAAGTTGGTAAGCCAATAGGGGTTAATTGGCATAACTGAAGAAAGACTGGTTAGTTGGCAACGTAGCCTATAATTCATAAAAAATATATTTTATTTAAAATGTTTATTTATTTTATTTAAATATGTTTATTTCCTAATTGTCTATAAACATATAAACATGGGATTCAGGTAAATTAATTATGGCTTTATTGATTCATACAGCAAATAATGTTAGCTGAATCCTGATTTGTTTAAAAGGTTCGAGTTTACACAATATTTTGTTTCTTTTAAACCACCCTTTTTTACATTCGTCTATCTCCAGTAACAATGAAGTAAAAAATCTCCGCTTTCTGCATGAGACTTCTTCCAATCATTAGCGGGTATTGGTGGGGCTGGTTCTTAACTAACTCTAAGCAACCTGCATGATATTGGAAAATTGTACGGATCCCAACCTCATTTCTGCTGACGTTGTTTTTAGATGCGAATGTATTATATGGTGAGTTTTTAGGTTGTTCATATACGATATGTTTTTGATAAGGTGCTACAGACAGAGCTAAAATAGCATAAATACAGGATATGAGTGGAAGTCAAAGGTATCAATTGAACAAACCATTGTGCAAACTTCAACCTTTTATGTAGATCAGGAGTCAGCTAGCATTATTTAATGTGTGTGTAAAGCCATAACAAATATTTCTTATATTACTAGTTCAGTTCCTATTTTTTTATGTTTAATTTAATTCAATCAACGGGTAAACGTCCGAGGGGTCGACCGAAACTTAGATGGGAGGATTGCGTTAAAACTGATTTAGTGGAATTGGGTCTGGAGGGGCATCACTGGAAGGATGTACACAGAGAGTCTTTGGTGGTATCGGTATCGAACCTTCGGATTCGTTAAGCCTTTATTATTATTATTAATTGAATTCCTTGTACCTATTTACAGTAAATTAGAAAAAAAATTAATTTTTTTTTTCATGAATCTATCACTTTCCAAACTAACATTCACTTCTTCAGCTTTGCCAACTAACCCCAATAGGTTTGCCAACATATGCCCATGCCTGGGGTTTGTTAACATATTTGAGAACCCTCGGGAAAACGGGAGTTCTGAACACTTTTTCTATATAATAGTTCCTATAAAAATTGATAGTCAAAGAGGTAATTCGTTAGTAGCAACATTCAAATTTACCTTGAGTATCAGTAAAAAAAAAAAAAAATAGAAAATTCAGAACCCAAAATCCCGGTATCCGCTACTTGTTGAAAACAGTAGATGTTACCTCACAAAAGGAACGAATAAATACATAGATGGAGGTTATTGGGGTTCTGTTCACATATCTATAGCTGCGAAAGCTGGAATAATATAATATTTTTTAAACTATCCTTTGTTAAATGATAAATATTCTCTCTCTCTCTCTCTCTAT
>NW_027115109.1:1187163-1201182 GCF_000696795.3 Halyomorpha halys
CAGTATTTTACAGCAGTTCAAGCGAGTTAGATCTTTTTCCTTCTTCTATTTTTTGACATTGTGCTTTCGCCAATACTTAACTTATATATATATATACACACACACACACACACTACCAATAAGAGAATCCAGAAGGCCACAAGGACTATTCCGTAACTCTTGGTTTTAACTTCTCGACTTTTTGTCCGTTCCAAAACCACTTGGTTCTCTCGCAATCAATTACAGATTGAAATATCACCCTACCCCCTTGATGAGGTCCTCGAGAGACAATATTTGAAAATATTTCCTTTTTTTGTTATTGACAGTTCGACTCCCTTCCTCCTTCCTCTGTTTGTTTGAAGATACCCTCCTTCCTCAGCTTGCAATTATATTATTTACTTTTTACCTTGGTCAATCATTGATGGAGGTAGCGACCGAGCGCCGTGATCGCTGTGACGGCGGAGGGGGAGGGGTGGTTGAGGGGGGGATGGCTGATACAATATTGACTGAGGGTCCCCAGGGGCGGCATGTGGCTGCCGGGACCGCACCAGCCTGGAAAATGCTGATAACCCACACCCCTCGTAAACAAAGACGGATACAATAGCTCCTTATCTCCCCTTGCGATTAGGGGATCACAAATATAATTTATGCTCGCCTCTCCGCTTCTCTGGATTTTGTCCTCCTAGATGACTGATGCCCTTTTTATATTTTAGTTACTAGCCTATAGTTGAAAATATCTCTAATACTCGAACAAGAGAGATTTTGTTGTATACGAGTCGGGAAAGTTGAGCACTATTTGTACAACGTTAAAGATGTTGAATTCGAACAAGATCAACGTCATAGAAAAATAGACTTACCCTAATGTGGAAACCATGACACGGAGACAGTGATGTCCTTACAATGAAGGGTTCGAAAAAATTTTGGTTTCTGGGAAATAGAAAATTTAGATTTTCAATCTCATATAAACAATCCAAACTTTTTATCAATTTGTCTAAAGAAAAGGCCAAATTCTATATGACCCTGACAAATAATGAATAGTGAAGATAATGAATCTCCTCACAGACCACTGTCTTTAAAAAAATGAAATTATTGGAATATTCAACTTCCCTCTGTGCCCAGAACCTGTGTGAGGGCCTAGCACTTTCTCTGGCGGTATGAAACCCTTTTCTATGGTATTACAGAATCCTGTACGTAAATCAGTACTTAAACACGAATAAATTATTAATTAAAATCCTTAGAACCTCATTTGCTTTGAAAGAAGTAAACGATTCCAGGTTCTAGTGTAGTGATTCTATACGTCTTCCATCTTTCATCAATTGCGGTTAAGGATGTTAAAAAGAGAAATAAGGTTATCCTGTGTATATAAAGATTGCAAAATCAAAGCCTTAAATCTCTTAAATACCAATAAATAACCTGTCAACGTTTCATTAATACAGAACATCAAGAGCAAATAAATGCTGACCAGAAGCAGCATTTGTCACATCTTATTTAGCTAAGTCTTCCTGTCTTTCAGTATCGAGTTGTGACAACCAGGTTTGATTTTCTCTACAGTTTAATTTTTATGTCGAATCCGGTAGTGGTAGATAATTATCTGTTACCTGTAGCCATTGAGTCAGCCCTGTGGGCTTGGGAGCCTCCGGGGTCCATATAGCCTCATAAAGTGCGTCAAAATCTTTGCGCTTTGTGCCAAATCACCCCCTTGCACAACCGTTGGTCTAGAATCAGCACTTCCTTATAAGGTATTGCACCCGTGACGCTTCATGGATTATAGTGGTACAGATTTAATTTTCTCTTAAGTAATAATTTTAATGAATATACAAATTAGAATCTAACTATCAGTATATAAAAACAAATACTAATCTTTTTTTTTTTTTTTGTGACGCCCTTCTATTTCAGACATACTTAGAGTGTTATCGACAGGTAACCAAACCTATTCTAACCACTAACCGGGGCGGAGGAGGAAAGAAGGGGGGGCAAAGTCTTCATTTCTTGGGACTGTCATGATAGATACACATTTCATTTGCTTGCATTTTTGAATAATATAAATAAATAATAAACTATAAATTTTCTTTAAACAATTTCCTTTATGCTTTTTTTTTCCACATCATTCTATTATATAAAAGTATAGACCTTTTTCCAGTGTAACCACTAACCGCGAAGTCTACTGAACCAATCTTTTTTTTTTATTTACATTTGGTAAAATGAGCAAAATTTTACATAAAAAAGCTAATCGATTGGTATATAATGAATGATCTTTGAATCCATGATCCATGCAGAGCAAAGGAAAAAAACAAAAATAAATTCAATTGCTAAAATTAAATTACTTTAAATTTAGGATTTAAATCTAAACAGAAACTTATAGCGAGTAGGTTGGTCGATGTACAGCATGCCACAATCTCACAAGTGGAGATCATAACACAAAAAAAGGCAATCCTTCCTGACTGGACCTCTCATCCTTAACAATCCCTGATAATCCTCCGAGGCGTCTGAAAAGAAGATGGACCTTCTAATTTAAATTAATGCTTGAAGTACCACCAATGGGTGATTCCTTTCCAAGATTTTCAAGTGTAAATGAAACTTACAACATATTTACTTATTGTATTTATTATTTGTACAGTTGTAAATAACATTAAATAAATTTAAAAAAAATAGAGGTTGGTCGTAGGTGGTGAATTTTTAGGCCTGTGATACTCGGTGAGGGTTGACCAATGAAAGAGCTTCGGGGCACAGCCTTTATAATCTAGTCTCGGGTTTCTCTAATCTAGCCTATTTGTACTATCCCCCACTCTCTCCATTTGACCACGCCCTTGACTTCTGTAAACAAATAAATAAAAACATTTTCAAGAGAATTTTCCTTATTTTCTTTTATTTCCTTCCGCTCATTGTTTCAACGGAGAAACTTTTATTTAAATAAACGATGTTATATATCACACTTAAATGCATTACTCTGTAGTTAAGCTATTTTAATCTCTGTTAGAAACTAACCTAAAAAAACTAAATAACTAAATGAAACTAGTATCAAAAGACTGTCGTTTGTATGATTCGAATTTCTTTTTTTTTCTTAATTTTTAAAATTGTATTTAGCTTTTGATCGAGTCTGGTATCTAGGTCATCTCTATAAACTTCTTTAATTCCTACCCCCTACATATTTCCTTATAATCCGCTCCTACCTCTCTGATAGAATCTTTAAAGTAAATCATAACCTAGCCTACTCATCACTCTTTTCTCAGTCCGCCGGTGTTCCTCAAGTTAGTATCTTAGGTCCCTTCTTTATACAGTTTATACAGCTGACATCCCAACCCACCCTAACACAGTCCTAACAACATACGCTAATGACACATGTATATTGTCTGTAAACAACGACCCAACTAATGCATCACAAACACTACAGACACACATAACATCTATTGAAGAATGGTGTAAAAACTGGAGAATCAAAATAAAACCTGACAAATCCCACCATATCACCTTTACTCCCGTCGTAAACCTCTGCCCTCCTGTCCTACAGTATCCTTTCTAAATACTCCACTAACGCCTGTAGACAGATTCGATACTTAGGACTCCATCTTGACAAGAGACTTACTTGGAATCCACACAAAAGACTGAAGCGACAAGAAACTGCTCGTAGATTCCGATTGCTACAACACTTGACAAACGCTCTAAACTTCCCATTCGCTACAAAAAAATTAGTATACACTACGATAATCAGACCGATTTGGACATATGGAATTGAGCTCGGGGGCTCTACCAAGCCATCAAATTCCTCCCGCATCCAATCCGTACAACCCAAAATCCTACTTAAAATGCTTGATGTTCCTTATTACGTTACAAATAAACTCATTCCCAAAGACCTTAACATCCCATTCGTTGCAGATGAGACCCAAAACAGATATGCGTCTTTTCATTCCAAACTCCTTAACCATCCTAACCCATTAATTCTTGATCTTTCATCCTTAACAATCCCTGATAATCCTCCGAGGCGTCTGAAAAGAAGATGGTCACGGGACCTTCTAATTTAAATTAATGCTTGAAGTACAACCAACGGGTGGTTCCTTTCCAAGATTTTCAAGTGTATATGAAACATAAAACATATTTACTTATTGTATTTATTATTTGTACAGTTGTAAATCACATTAAAAAAAAAAAAATAGTTCTTAATTTCAATGAATTAATTATAAAGAAAGATTCAATAAACGGAACTTTTTTTAAATGTAAAATGTGATTTAAGGAAATAAAAGGGGAACAAGTTGGCTGACTATAAATACTATTTTCATAACATCGAAAACACACTCCCCTCCTGCTGATACTAATTCATCTCTATTAAAGACCTCGTCCCCTCTACCCCCTTTATTGTCCCAAATCACTACCTTCACGATTCCTACTAATCTTTTCAACAGTACAAGCCGTCAGAGTGGTGTTGTCACGACAGCAAAAACAAGCGCAAGTTAAACGAGAGCAACAGTCATGACCTGGGTTTTACATATTAGGGCCGATCGAGCCTGCAACTGACTGGCAGCTTGCTGTGACAGACACGCGGCAGCCACGTGGCCCGTCACCCCCACAGATACACTCTTCAACGTCTAAATACCACCCTGGCCCGCGCTCCGTCCGATTCATGTTCCCTCCCACGCCTAGGGTTCTTCCAAGTCTCCGTGTTAGCTACGTATCAGCTGTTCCTCGACCGATACGAATCAATCTGATAACGAGCGTCGATAAACGTGGGCAGGAGGATTAGCGAAAAGAACTCAGCTCCCTTTATTTTCTGAAACATCAATAGCTTTGAAGGGCTACGTAGGATAAGAATATCAGAAAAGTTAGAAAGCTTGAGTTGAATAAACAAAAAACGGATCCGGCTGGGCAGAAAATGGTTTTTTATTACACTGTAGCCGTAAGTCTATGCGTCTTTTCTTTCCTAACTCCTTACCCATCCTAACCCATTAATTCTTAATCTCTCATCCTTAACAATCCCTGATAATCCTCCGAGGCGTCTGAAAAGAAGATGGCCACGGGACCTTCTAATTTAAATTAATGCTTGAAGTACCACAAATGGGTGGTTCCTTCTCATGATTAGTGCTTGTACGTAGTACGTAGCTTTGAAGGGCTACGTAGGATAAGAATATCAGAAAAGTTAGAAAGCTTGAGTTGAATAAACAAAAAAGGATCCGGCCGGGCAGAAAATGGTTTTCTATTACACTGTAGCCGTAAGTCAAACCTTTGGGTTTTGGAGCCCTCCTGGGGTCCACCTAGCTTCATAAATTGGGTAAAAATCTGGCGGTCGAGCGTGATTCTGACCAAATCACCTCCTTGCACAACCGTTGGTCTAGTAACAGTACTTCCTTACAAAGTGCTGAACCCTTAACCCTTCATGGGTTGTAGCGGTACAGGTTTTAATTTTTAATTATTAGTTGACCATATGTGATTAAAATATAATAAATTGAAAAACTATTTCTTAGTAAGCTACGCTTCGTCCCATTTCGCAGGTCTTCATTGGCTAGGTTCTAGACGTTTCTTACTAAGGAATAATTTTTCTACTATTTACGTGCCTTTCTTGACCGCCACACGTATTAATTTTACGTAAGTTTTTCATTTTTATATGTTAACGGTGTTAACCTTAAGAAAGAGATTGGCCGGTTGGCAACAAAAAATAAAGAACTAATGTTAGTGCCAAAGTTTTGACCCAACTTGTAGGTCTTCAACAGCTATATTTTAAGTTCTACTTCAAATGCTTCCTTGGTCCTATACTTCGAATGTAAATAATTTTTTAACAAATAAAAATTAATAAATTGCAAAGTGTTACTTGCTGTATTTGAGTAGTGGTCACAACAATAAAATTACTCCTCCGAGGCGTCTGAAAAGAAGATGGCCACGGGACCTTCTAATTTAAATTAATGCTTGAAGTACCACCAATGGGTGGTTCCTTCCCAAGATTTTCAAGTGTATATGAAACATAAAACATATTTACTTATTGTATTTATCATTTGTACGGTTGTAAATCACATTAAATAAAAAAAAGAAGATTTTAAGAAGTTCCTTTTTTCACATATACATGAAATGAAAATGAAAAATCAATCTTTATTCTGGGACACTTGGTCCCCTAATAACAATTATGAAGGTTTTATCTAGTTACGTTAAATTACACTATAAGTTCGCGGACGCTTGTTATTCTAGGAGATGGATGTGTGGTTGATGTTTAAATGAGAATAAGGAGAAAGCTTTCCGGATGGATGTAGGTAAGGAATTCCAAAATGAGGAAGCTCGGACAGCAAAAGATTTTTCATAGGAGGCAGTTCTGTAGGTAAGGATATAGAGATCGGTAGGTTGGGATCTCGTGTTTAATAGGTGAATGGATAAACGTGGGGTAAGGAGATCAAAGATGTAGGAAGGTTTTTTGGTTATTAGGGTTTGATATATAAATGTGCCAAGCAGGTATTGTCTCCGGAATACAAAAAATGAATCTTATAAAAGTTCATTAATCTTATTAATCTCTTTTCTTGTTCAATCGATAGTCCTTCATACACTAAGCATCCATTGTCGAAATGTGGGAGAATAAGAGAGGATACTAGGAGGTGACCAGTACTAGGAAATGAATCACGGGATTTTAGGAGCTATTTAAGAATTTAGATTGTTTTTAGAGTTATTTGTGAAATGTGGCTGAACAAAGTTGACTCGTAGGTTCTTTATGGTGTTTTTGAAACTGGATAGGTATATTGTTGAGGTATAATTATGGATAGTAAGGAAGGGTTTTGATCCAATAAGAATGGCCAAGGTTTTTGCTGGATTCAGAATCAATCTATTTTCAGTAGTCCAACGGTGTCTATTGGCAATGTCGTCCTAGTGATACATGATGTGTATACTGACTGTTTACACCCAATAGGAAAGCTAAATTCATTTTTTTCTTTTTTAAGACAGGAAACTGCACGGCGATTTCGACTATTACTGCACTAACTAGATAAACGGTCCAAACTTCCAACACATTACGAAAGACTGATCTACATGACTGTAATAAGGCCAATCTGGACATATGGAGTTGAGCTTTGGGGCTCCACTAAACCTTAGAATTCCTCTCGTATTCAATCCTTACAATCTAAAATCCTTCGTAAAATCCTTAATGCTCCTTACTTTGTCACAAATAAAATCATACATAAAGACCTTAATGTTCCCTATGTAACCGATCTAGCCCGAACCAGATATCACTCCTTCCATTATAAACTCTCTAACCACTCAAACCCCCTAGTTTCTAATCTTGCATCCTCTTCCATTCCTGACAATCCTCCGAGGTGCCTGAAAAGAAGATGGCCACGAGACCAGCTAATGTAAAATGTCATTAGGGCGCTACCTAGTAGTTTCTCTACACGCCTGTAACACACCAATTTAACTTAGACCAGATTTACTAAATGTATTATAATGTACAGTTGTAAATAGCAATAAATAAATATTTAAAGAAAGGGGTTCGATATTACCACTTCTCTTCTATAAACATTTTATTTAGTTAGCAAACTAGGATGGATTCGCTGAAAAGAGGAATTTAAAATAAATGAGAATGCAATACAAATGTACAGTAGAATGGTTAAAATGAACAGATATATGGGGAAAAGAAAATGAGAAAAATAGAAAATTTAATCTGTACTAATACAACCCATGAAGGGTTAGGAGTGAAGTACTTTATAAGGAAGAAAATGTAGAAAGAAAAGGATACAAAAAAGAGAAATAAATAAAGCATAGAAAGAAAAAAATAAAAGAACAAAAATCATGTATTAGTATTATATATCCCCTGGTAGCATTCTAAGATTTCCAACAAGCGTTCGATAAGGTCTGGCATCGAGGTCTCCTATATAAACTAAAGAAAATAGGCAATCCAAAATACCTATATAATATTCTGAGCTCATTCCTCAATGGTAGAACATTTTCAGTCAGAATTAATAACAAAAATTCAACCCTTAGACAAATCCATGCAGGTACTCCTCAAGGTCCAGTCCTTTCTCCCATTTTGTTCAACTTCTACCTTCACGATATCGTTCAGTCCACACACACATCTATATCTATGTTCGCTGAAGATACAGCTGCGTTTTCTCAACATGATGACATAATAATAGCTAGAAAGTCACCTTAATGTTCTAATATTTCACTAAATGGATAATTAGCTTGAACTTTGAAAAATTTAACTCAAAAGTTTTTAATCTCCAAAGCCCACCAGAACCACCGGATCTAATCCTTAAAGGTAAAAATGTGATATGGAATCCTGCCAGTGAAACAGTAAGATACCTGGGAATTCACCTAGATCGCACCCTTACCTCGAATCACCATATCAACATCAAACTAACTCAAACTTATGCAAGGTTAGAAATGCTATATCCTATCCTAAACAGAAATTCCAAACTAAAACCAGAAACAACTGTTCTTATATTTAAAACAATTCTCAGGCCACTGCTGATATACGGCTGTGAAGTCTGGGGAGCGGCATCCTTCACGAAAAGAAAAAAAAACTACAATATTTTCAAAATAAAGTCCTAAGAATCGCAGTTAATTCTCCTTTGTTCATAAGAAATAGCCAATTACATCGCGAATTACATATGGAATCAATAGAGGATCACATCAAAAAACGGTTCATGAAGTTCCACTCCCAGTTGCCGACAGTTAAAGGAGCAGTGACCTACAACCTAGGAAACCCAACCTCAACCCGAAGACTGAAGCCCAGACTGCTGCAGGACATTCTGTTACTCCTCAATTTTACTTTTTATTTATTTATTTTTTCTATTTTCTTCTCTCGTCCCTTTTTCAAATTAACTTGTTTCTTTTCACTATTAGAGGGCAATTGTTTGTTTTATTTAAGTGTACCCATATCATTATTTTTTGTTATTAATTTTACATTCCTCTTTTATTAAGAAGCATTACTCTTATCTATTTATTTTATTATTTTTTTTTCTTTTAATAACAACATTGTATATAGTTAGGGGTGTCTTTTGTACGAGACCCCCCCCCATAATCTATTGTTAAAAATATATATATAATAACGGTTATATCAACCATGTAAGGCCCATGCCAGGCCAATCTGGTATAAAATAAAATAAATTTAAAATAATATATATTATATATCATAAATTTACTCTACTATGCCTATATTGTATAAGCATTAAAAATCATTAATTGGATATCAGTATGCTGTGTATTCAGCAACCCAATACAGTTAAGCAGCGCAACTTTTTTGAACAGTTTTTTTCTCTCTCCATATTACTTGTCATCATCCAAGAACCTCGGGTTATAGAAGTGTGGATTTCTTTGGCATCTCCTATAACATTGACAGTCTTGTCGGGTTAACCTAGCACGGGGAAATTGGAGAAATACATTGGCAATTACTTCATGAAGGGGTTGTTGTCACGTTATGAGGAGTCGGAAGATATCAACAGTTGCGATGGGACTGGAACACATGTTCTTTCCCTGGGTGACGTCCCAAGCAGCTTCAATCAATACCCGCACCGCCACCCACCACCACCGCACGCTCTTTCATAAGCAAAAATCAACAAGTTGGCAAACACTCAACCAATAGACAATTAACTTAGACAATTTCGTACATCCCATTGGAGAACTGAACCAAAAAGAAAACAGAAAAAGTTAAACTTCTTGATAAGGACCTCTCTCTCTTCAGGAGAAACCTCCATTTATAGGAAAATTTTAAATGTATTGGCGCTGGATTGAATGGAAACTATACTTTTTGAAATTTTATCTCTAACTAATTAATAATACTATATTATTAATATAATATGGTTATTTTTAGTGTTTATAAAAGTAAAACAAAACCTTGGTCGGTTAGTAATAAACTACTACTAGGGATAAAGGGAGAATAAAGATCTTGTTTAAAATCTTCCAATACTAATGTTATTGTTACTTTTAGGATCAACCAAAAGAAGAAATCCCAGAATATAAAACTAATGTATATTAATTGTTAAAATTTACAAAATTGTCATTGTCTTCGCTTGTGAGAGATCAAATTTCTTTATTCTTAACCTCATCTAGCGTTCTTCCATTTATCTCTCAAATACAAGAACTCAGCCAACCACGTTGTATATCCCTCCAATCTTGTGTATCCCCTATATTTATAGGACAATTTTCAATCTATCGGCACTGGAATACAATACTATTGAAATCTTATTTTTTGGAACTCTCTGTACAGAGGACGCGGGAAAAAGAAAACTATCTGAAAATGGATTTTAAGAAATATAGATTAAGGACAGAGTTAAATTCGTAACAAATTATTTTCTGAGACTATTACACAATTTGAATTCAAGTCGTTTTCAGCCCTTCCCCCTTTTTTTAGAGAAAATTGCTTATTTTAAACATTCTTTTTCATTTGTTTCAAATCTTTGAAGTTTCATCAACGCGTAAAAAAGTTTTATTAAAACAAAAAAAAAAAAACGAAATACATTAATAAAGTATTTATAACTTTTTTTTTAGTATAATTAATATAATTATATTTTATTTATTTTTTAGTTATTAACACTGTTTCCTTAATCCTCTCATTTTATCCTACTCAATCATAACTCATATTCCTCATTTCCAGTATTCTGTCACAAATATTAACTTTTCTACACACGTTTTATTTTAAATTTATAGGCATTTAAAATTGATACTTTCAGTATGTACACATAAAAAAATAAATAAATGAAGAAATACCTAGAAAATTTAATTCATTATTAATATAATATGGTTACGTTTAGCCCTTATAAAATGAAAGCAGCAAAACTTACAAAATTGTCATCGACTTCGCTTGTGTGAGAACACATTTCTATATTCTTAACCTCATCTTGCGTTCTTCCATTTTCCTCTCAAATACAAGAACTCGACCAACCACGTTGTTTATTAGGGTTATTTATAATTTTTAATTAGACATGTAAAGTGTGTTAAATGGAGAAATATTTCCTTCTTTTAACATGTCAAAACAATATAACATTTAATATTGTTGAGAATAGGTCTGCTAAATGGAGAATGACGTCACTCGACAGACAAGCTGAGCTACACACTATTCTGTCTGCTGTTGCTTTGATAGGTTAGTTGCTTGCTAATTCCTGTTTGGTTTATTTTGGACGTTTTTAAACTCTAATAAAGTGATGTATAAAAATAATGATAAATTAATAAATAAAATAGGAGAGGAAACGAGGAACAAGCAAGTAAAATGTAGGAAAGATGATTTGACGAAGCAATCGGAGATTTTACTATCTCGTAAAGATTACAAGGTTACAAAACAAGTTGCCCAGAAAATCCGCTAGGATCTCCTCTGGATTTAACATATAACATGAAATTTAAATTAAGTTGCTCACAATCCGGTAATTTGTGCTAAAGAATAATTTAACCAAACTTTATCTAAATAACCTAATCTTATTTAAATACCATTTGTTTCTCCATTTCCTCAAAGATCAATTTTGGGTATATAAATAATAATTATTAATGCAAGTTTGTATAATTATTATTTATGTTATAGTATTTAATTAATCCATTAATTAGCCAAAAAATTGTTGCTTCAATTGTACATTACTGTTACTCATAAGGAACTGAATTTCTCAGAATGAAGATTGATTATTTGTGATATTCTGTTATTATTTGCAGGAACAAAATATTTAAAAATTTAGTTTTTATTCAAGATTAATATTTTTGATGTCGTAAACGATTAAAAATTTCGTATGAAACTTATATTTTGATACATTAATTTGACAAAAAATAAAATAAAGTAAGAAATTAGCTTTTATTTGAATACATTTTTATCCAATTGAAATTTTAGTTTAAAATATACTAAAAATGTATATGATTTTTAATCGGATAAAATTTTAGTCATGTTGAAAAAACTTTCATTAATTATTAAAAATCTCTACTAAAGAAGTTTTAGTATTTATTAGAATAAATTTTCGACCGAATAATGCCTTACTCTGGTCTTCTAGGTAATAAATATCCTAAAAAACTGTTGATAAGTAGAACACGAATTAATGAATATGCTATGATAAACATGTGTAGAAAAGATATTGATCCATTGAGCATATCCGAAAGACAAAAACATTGGAAAAGTTCTTGAGCTCAATTAAGATGGTTGTTGTGTGGTCAGAAATTACACGACAAGGTATTATGTTACTTCAATGTATGCTGAACGTTTTGGCCTAGGTTGTAAAATATTGTGCAAAGTATCATAGTTGTTTCAATAATAATAATAATAATCATTATTCTTGTTATAATATACTATTTTTTTTTTTTACTTTCACCTACCGATATATTGAATGTATTGTAAGAGAAAGGTATTGCGATCGTTAAAAATTTTGAATTCGAGTTCTCCTGAGTTCAAATAGGCAGTGGAAGGTTCAGTATTCACTGATAATAGACAAGTGCCATCGGCATACGTGGCGAGGATAGTGTTAGGATGGGTTGGGACGTCAGCTGTAAAAACTGTATAAAGGATAGGATCAAGGATGCTACCCTGAGGTACACCAGCTGACTGAGGAAAGAGAGGTGGGTAAGCACTGTTGTGATTTACTTTAAATAATCTGTCAGAGAGATAAGAACGGATTATTTATGTATGTAGGGGGTAGGAATTTACGGGCCTCGTATAACAGCCCCGGGAGCCAGACTCTATCAAAAGCGTACGAAACTTAAATTACAAATCTAGGGCACGTGAATGTTACAGCAAATTATAGGATCGATTTTATACTTTTTTAGGAGTTTCTTAAAAACTATTCAACAATTTTTATTAAATTCAATAAATTAATGTATCGTGCGGTATCCTTTAATATCAGCTAGGTCTTCGTATCCTGATTGAAACAGTAAATGATGAATTTCACAAAAGTCTTCCTCTATATTACCTTTAATTTTTTTTACTTGAAATAAAAAAAACAGTTTTCATTGTTAGTAATAATAAAAAATGGAGAATACAAAATATTAAGAAATTTGATGAATTTTTTTTTTTGTATTTATTATTTGCAATTTACAACTGCATTTACATAAAAACACATTAAGTAAATTTGATGTCAGTGATACAGGCATGTAGCGAAACTACCCATTAGTAGCACTCTAATCTTATTTCTACACTAGAAGGTCTCGAGGCTATCTTCTTTTCAGGCGCCTCAGAGCATTGTCAGGAATAGAAGAGGAAGCAAGGTTAGATACTAGAGCGTTTTGATGGTTAGGGAGCTTATAATGGAAGGATAGATATCTGGTTCGGGCTAGATCGGTTACATATGGAAAATTAAGGTCTTTATAAATCATTTTATTCGTGACAAAGTGAAGAGCATTGAGGATTTTACAAAGGATTTTTGATTGTAAGGATTGATTACGAGAGGAATTTTCAGGTTTAGTGGAGCCCCAAAGCTCAACTCCGTATGTCCAGATAGGCCGTATAATCAATCTTTTGTAATGAATTGGGAATTTAAACCGTTTGTCCAGTAAGCACTGTAATAGGCGAAATCGACGCGCATTTTCAGTCTTGTGTGAGGATTACAGGTTTAGTCGTTTGTCCAGATGTAGTGATGAAAAACTCAAAGATTAAAAAGGAAAAATAGAGACAGGAGTTCGAATCAGAAAATAACGATACCAACCGATGTCTTCCAATCGCATTCATTAGTACATGGCTTCCTGATCTTTTTTAAACCGTTGTAATCTTGACAGGAAAGTTAGTATTCGTTATGTCCACCTCGAGAAACCCAAGAAAACGAATTTTTATAGTAAAAGAAAGTTGTGTGAGCGTGTTCTTAGGTTTGTATATCATCATTACTAACTAACTATAACTTACTGGAAGATTATTATTACAAATTAGATTATCATTACAAACCGCCACTCTGTCTTTGACTCCCGTCAAAACAGGTATGGATTCTGTCTCATCATTTGATTTGTTTTGTTTTTTTTCTTTTTTTTTCATCTCTTTATTTGTACTTTCTTTAATATTTCTTCTCTTATCTATCTGTTACTATTACCCTTTTCATTTACTATTTACAACCTTTAATTTTTCTTATTATATCTTACTTTCCATTTTATACCCCTGTTATTTTCCACTTATGTTTTTTCTTTTTT
>NW_027115109.1:1201232-1208234 GCF_000696795.3 Halyomorpha halys
TACAACCTTTAATTTTTCTTATTATATCTTACTTTCCATTTTATACCCCTGTTATTTTCCACTTATGTTTTTTCTTTTTTCCTTTTTGTAACTATAGTGTTTGTATCTTTTTTAGCCCTGACGAAACCCTGCAACGTGGGGCGAAACGTTGGCTCAATAAAATAGTATAATTATTTACTATATGAGTTTTTTTTTACCGCACCCGGACCATATTCCATTCATTTGACTATAACTTAAATGTAACCTAATATAACATTCGACAATACAAGCAGTTAATAATAATTATGTATGGAATAATCATCTGGTTCAATTTAGAACACACTTCCGACCGAGTGCCACACTCTGACCTTCAAGTATCGTTAAAATACTATAGATTAAAATTACTCGAAATGGACGCTTTTGTTGAAATGTTAAATAATGCATTGAGATTAGCAGATAAAGCAAAAACGTTATATAAGTTAAGAACGCTCATTACATGAAAGCTGTTGGCGAGGAGTAATGGCTACTTATTTCCAGCAGATCGTGGGACGGAGGGAATGCAACTGACAGTATGCCAGTTCGCTTCGACCGTTCCACTCCCTCTATAATGAAAAGAAACCCCTTCCCAACAACTCATAACAACACTTTTTTTTTTTCAATAAACGTGTTTTCCTCTAATGTTCTAGTTTCTCCTGAATCCATACTTCCCTGGCAATGACATTGACGAGCTTCCTACGTCACAGGAAGAAAATGAGAAGGAGTATTGCAAAGTAAGTCTACCGTCAGAGGAGAGCAGAGGGAGGTGAACAGAATTCCCAGGATACGATAACGTTATGTAAAAAAAATTCTATACAGACAAGATGTTGGTAATAATAAATAGCACATACTCTGACAATTTAATTTATTAATATGTGTGCTGTTAATAGTTTAAAAACAACAAAAAAAGTGCATTCTATTGAGTCTATTTATTAATAAGTAATATGTAAGCTCCTCGTATGCTCACACATTTTCCCCATCTTTGATTACGGCTGTATGGTATACACAGGTCTCTCGATTTCACAGGAAAGCATATTGAAGCCAGTCAGAAATTCCTTCAAGATTTGTCTTCGTACCTTGAGGCGTTCTCATATGTCCAACCTCTTTGGCGAGTTAAATGGCTCTTCTCTCTAACCGTTGACAATATTTTCTTGAATCATACGGTGCCTGTAAACATTTGTCAAACATGGCAAATTTGCACATACTCAAGCGTGTGGATGGGTTATTCGGATTGGCAGCCGACCCGTCGGGTGTTTATTCATTTTTAGGATTGTAAAAGTTCATGAATATGGGATGAATTGTCCCGAAACGTTGTTCAACAATAAAGAACAATATAGTATAGATTATATTCATCTTTGGAAGATTTTCAACCTCAACAATTTATAAAAATATATAAATTTTTAAACATGCTATGTATAGTTCTAAAGCGCTCTAACAACACTTTGGACGCTTTGAATGTGTTAATTGAGTTCTGGGAAATTTCAACAAATTTCTTAGATGATACTCTAGGAATTGGGATTGGCATTTGAGCTCATGCATACTGTTCTTATATTTAAAACAATCCTCAGGCCACTGCTGATGTACGGCTGCGAAGTCTGGGGAGCGGCATCCTTCACAAAAAGGAAAAACTACAATATTTTCAAAATAAAGTCCTAAGAATCGCAGTTAATGCTCCTTGTTTCATAAGAAATAGCCAATTGCATCGCGAATTACATATGGAGTCAATAGAGAATCACATCAAAAAACGGTTTATGAAGTTCCACTCCCAGTTGCCGACAGTTAAAGGAGCTGTGACCTACAACCTGGGAAACCCAACCTCAACCCGAAGACTGAAGCCCAGACTGCTGCAGGACATTCTGTTATAAACTTTAATAAATATAAAATTAATTCATAGTCACACTACCTCAGTTTTACTTTTTATTATAACTCATTTTATTTTTTCTCTTTTCTTCTATCGTCCCTTTTTCAAATTAACTTGTTTCTTTTTACTATTAGAGGGCAATTGTTTGTTTTATTTAAGTGTACCAATATCATTATTTTTCGTTATTAATTTTACTTTCCTATTTTATTAAGAAGCATTATTCTTATCTATTTATTTTATTATTATTTTTTTTTCTTTTAATAAGAACATTTTATATAGTTAGGGGTGTCATTTGTATGACTATGCCCTCTCATAATCAACTGTTAAAAAATATATATAATATAAGTTATATCAACCATATAAGGCCCACCAGGCCGATCTGTTGAAACCATTTAAGTGCGTCTTTCCATAGCTAATCCCATCCGCGGTCACATTAACTTTTGCCCATTCCCTGGTACGATTTCAATAAATCTAAATATTTTTCCAAAAATCTTCGATTTGTGTCTTTTAGGCTATAAATTTCTCGACAAACTTCCGAACATAAAACCATTCTTTTTTTTTTTTTTAATTAAAATTAAGAATTTCAATCTTTTTTTTTTTTGATCATAAGAATAAATTTCTTATGCCGTTTGTAATATTTTGAATTAAAACGAAAATGGCATATCGTCTTTAAGGATTCAATGAACAAATGATGGGATTTCTATGTATACCACCTTCCGGCGAAGAGACAAAAATTTAAATATTTCGTTTATAAATCAATAATCGAATGCTAAAGATCGTATTATTATAATTTTCCAAATAAATCATATATTATGCTGGAATTGTTTCTAAAAAGAATAATTTCTTTAAATGAGCGTAAGTATTTATATCAAAACATAAAATTATTAAATATAATAATCTTAATTTTTAACATTATAAAGTGTCCGTTGAGAGGGGCAAACTTATTTCTGGGTGACAAAAAGTTGAATGTTCGGGTCCATTGTAGGGGTATCCCTTCGTACCGAAGGGTTCAATATACCTATAATTTAAATTGGGGAAATTGAAAATTGTCCGTTTAGAGGGATGTCCGTTAAGAAAGGTTTCACTTTTTTACACATACGCGATTTACATATCCTCCCTACCTTCAAGACCTAAAAGAAGTGAAATTAAAGTTAATTATATCCACAATTTGTAAATTATTTGAATATTTTATTATATATATAATTTTTACACATTCATCTGAGCTATTATTTTATCCTTTATTTTACTGTAAATAGATGTTCTTATTATTTATTTGTTTGTAAAAATGGACGTTGCCACATTTTTTTTTTAATTTATTATTATGAGAAGTTATGTTTTGATTTAGTATTTTATCATATTTATAATTTTTTTTATTATGTAGGAATTTTTTATATATTTTGCTTTTTACTCTAAGGAATTAAAGCCCAATTTTTATTGTCTGTATTATTATTATTTAGGGACTCGTCCCATAATAAATAAAAATTATTTTTATTATTCTACATAAATACAAAAAAAAAAATTCTTTTGTTACAGATTCAATTGTCATTAAATGTTTTCTAATTGATTTTCCAATTATTCCTTTGTAAGTATTTATCATATAATTTTATTCAAGCCTAACAACTATAGTTTAATAATTCCTTAATTACTATTCTAATTGCGATTTTCGAAGACGGTTATTAGTAGTTGTAAAATTTTGAAGATAACTAACGTTGTTGGACCTGCCTCCACCCACTGCCTTATGCATATATAAACCATCAATCGATTTTTTACTAACTGCCTTCGCTGCTATTAATTAGTCTAGCTCCTAATGGAATCTGTTAGTAATGCTTACTGTAATAAATTTCCATTTTTATGAGCATTAGCATTCAGCAAATAATGCACCTATTGTGCGAGCCCCATAGTGCGTGTTTTCAATTATGTAATCAATTTTTCCTTAATTACTTCGGCAAGTTTCAGTACACAGTGAAATCAAATATTTAAAAAGACTTTATCAGTCCTATAAGCGGCATCATAATTTTTTAAAGTAAAAATGCATTGACGCCGCAAAGTAATGAACAAGATTAGGTACCTTCCTGTATACTGTTTAAACATTTATTAAATAATATGGAAGATTATTGATTGACCGTGTGTATAGATGAATGGAATATGGTCCGGGAGCAGTCAAAAAAACTCAAATAGTAAATAATTATACTATTTTTTTAAAAATAATATGGGAAAATAAAAATAATATAGGAACTTAAAAATTATTTCACTTATTTTTTTTATTTATAAATTTTTTTTTTCATTGTTTACCATTAAGATAAACATAAAGTAAATATATATAATGCATTTTTTTTTTAACAATAAAAATATTTAAGAGAAGAAGATGTGGTCCGGACATAACCGGAGGTGCGGTCAGCAGAAAAGCACAAATAAACAAAAAAATATTTATTTGTGCGACGTTTCGACCTGATTTTCAGGTCTTCACCAGGGAGATATTCTTGCTAAACTGTCGAGCTTATCCGCCAATAACTCCTTGACGAAGACCTGAAAATCAGGTCGAATTGTCGGCACAAATAAATATTTTTTTGTTTATTTGTATTTTTCTGCTGAACCAAACTCCAAGAGTTTTCAACAATCCACTCATATGTCTAACCCTATGTCCCAGAGGCCTATATGTCTACATACACCAATTCGCATTGCAAGAGAACTCTATCTCAAAATAAATTTATAATACTTCTTAATTGTTTTATTCTATATTTCGTTTTTAATACTGCTTTTTGAATTATTTAAATATTGTTTTTTTTACACTAAAAGGGATAAGGAAACAACAATTTCTGTATTAGATAATGTAATTTTCGCTATAGGTTTATTTCTAATTAAATTATTTATTTTTTGAAATGAAATAGCGTCTTGGACCTCAGTTATAGTCAGTGTCACTAATGTAGTAATAAAGTAAAATATTAAATTTTTACTACTTTGTTTTTAAATTAACAATATTTACTCAGAAATGAAAAAGCAACGAACAAAACGAGTAGGCTAGAGAGTAGCAAAGGTAGGTTACTGGACGGTTATATGTGCTGACTATATCTAATACACTGCCAATGAACGTTCGATTATTTAAGAAGATTATAAAATATTCTTATTTTTTTTTTCCAGTATGTTGATTTCATAAGTACAAACTAATACTATTAGTCTTGTAGATTTATCTTAATTCAATTACACAGACTTGTACAATAGTATTTTTTTAATTCCTGTAATATCACTAATAGTCATCCCTATTATGAAAAAATTTAGTATTAGTATTATTACCACACCAGGTTCTACACTTGTACTATCAACTAATACTATTAGCTTTCATTATGAAACATGGCCCAGATTGTCTCAAAAACACTCACTGCATTTTACTGAGTAACTTGATGCATCGAACATAAAAATCGATCTCTCAAAAATGGGTATAAAGCAACGGACAGATTTAACTTTTTTAGTATAATAATTTTTTATTATTTTAAGCTCAATTTATTTTAAAAGAATCACGTGATATCATTGAATAATTTAAGCCATCAAACTAGAAAATAGGTTGAGCCGTTTGTCCAAAAATTGTTACAAACCAACAAATCAGCAGGTTTTGCGAATCTTCCTAAATACGCTAACCTTTTGCCTTGTCGTATTCGGGTAAAAATATTCCATTTTCAAGCCTTTATATGTTATTAATATTTTTATTACCTTGTTCGTGTCTAGATAGTTTTATTAATAATAACAATTATTCAAAATGTCTGAACCTACTTTACTAAAATATAATTACATGTCCGTTTATTGTTTGTGTTTTATTGAATCATTTTAACCTTGTTAAATTGGCTTGGGCATAATAGATTTTAATAAATTGTGTGGCTGTGATACTAAAATTAAAGTATGCAAAATTAATATATGTATAAATAATTGACTATATTTTTCAAAATATGAAGGATTTGAAAGATATCGAAACATTGACTACATAAACAACTAGGTTTTCATGAGGTAACCTGGTTCAGGTTGGAAGGATTACTGTAGATAAGGAGCATATTGTAAGGCAATGAGGCAACATCTACTAATTTGAGTACATATTTTAATACATTTACATATTTTTACAAGAGATATTCTCTTCTTTCAGCCTTTTGAACTTTTGATTTTCTTGTAATAGAAGTTGAGCTCAAATACTACCTAAAGTGTACCTTCATCACATTATAACAACAAAATACAGTGTCAAACCACACTATAGCAATAATACAATGAAAAACTAACATTATATTATTATGTGAGCGAAAATATTTTTCATGAACATGTCTTGTCTTGGAGCGATGATTTTAAATTTTGAAGAAATTATTTTTTTTCAACGACTGAAATATTAATTACTCTAATGTATTATTATATGAATCGATTAGAGAAATATTAATTACTCCCTAAAACATGGTATAAATAATTACAAAAGTTATCCAAATAGTCTCAACATACATACTTGTTCAACGTTTCGGCGGATTCAAGGATAATCTAATAAAATAACAGCTTTAATCATAACATATTATTAACTGTATCAAAACATTATTAATTATGTATGAAGGAGATGGTCAGAAGTGCGGTCAAAGTGAACAAAAAAATAGTTGTTATATAGTCACTGTTCCGATACAACTCGATTTCGATTTCAACTTGTAGGGGCTGTTGATGAAGCTCTACAAAGTGGGACGAAACGTCGGAAAATAAATATTTGTTAACATTCGTCAATAACAGACGTTTTGGCACCTCCGTCCATCGGATAATATAATAGAATGAAGTAGGCAGTCTGGAGTGCGGTCAAAGAGAACAAAAAATAGTTAACAATTTTATTAAGTTTATTTGCCGACGTTTCGTCCCACTTAAGAGCTTCTTCAGGGCTGTTCGAGTTGAAAGATATCGGAATGTGACTATATAACAACTAAGTTTTTTTTATCTTGGATTGAACTCTTGACCATCTACTTCATACATAATTAATAATAAGTTATAATTAAAGGATAATGAGGAGAAGATGGTTGGGGGTGAGGTCAATGAAAAACACAAATAAGTATGATTAACTTATTTTAATGTGCCGACGTTTCGGCTAGAGTTTCTAGCCTTCTTCAGGGCTAAAAACAAAA
>NW_027115109.1:1213959-1224511 GCF_000696795.3 Halyomorpha halys
TACAGTTTCCTTTTACAATCCATTTCGGTCTGTACAACCAATACAAATCTATATTGTTTTAATAACTGAGATGTGACAGCAAATTTTTCGATAATATCGACTGACCGTAAGTGCCACTTACATACACTTATAACAGATTTTTAAAATGTTTTCGATTTTCTTGAAAATTTTGATAATCTTTTGATTAAATTCGGCATGTCAGTGTACAATTAAAAGCTCTTTAATGTCAGATAGATTTTATCCCTGTTGAAATAGGTTAATAGGACTTAAATGCCGAATTTTTAAAAAATCTTCCTATAAAGTACCATTAATTTTTTTTTATTTGAAAAAATAAGCAATTCGTATTGTTAGCAATAATAAACAATGGATAAATACAAAATATTAAAGAGTTTTATATATAAACAAAGGAGAAAAAAAATAGAGAAATCTGATTCCAACGGGAAAAAACGAATTCATTCTACACCGATATTCTGATTAATTCTCTCTTGTTTATGATGTAGCTTCATATTTATTCAGAAATTAGAAGGAAATAGTAATAATAAAATTATTATTTATTAGTGATACTTTTTATTTCTTTTACATTGTCGTTCCCTATGTCTGACGTTTAATTTTAAGTTCACGATGATAAGTCATAACTAACAAACCTCTTGTTTATGTATTGTATAGCATACACTTTACCTCATATATAATTATTATGGGCAATTCAATTTGCCGAAATATGTCAATTCAAAATATTTTTTTTTTCCAAATAGAGATATTAGGATCATGCTTGTTCTGATATCGGACCCAAAGCTTTAGGTTCAGGGATAAACAAAAAAAATTCAAAGCGAAATTATTTCAGATATTCATTATTGTATAATAAATATGATATTACCAATAAAACAGACTTTGATTTTAATATCAGTTTATATTCTGACGAATTCACGTGCTATTTAGTATATGAATAAAGAATTGGTATAATCCATAAAATATTATTACACCATTATAATGTTTATATTACTATTATTAAAAAGTATTTTACTATCGATATATTATTGCTGCATTATATATTATATTTACATTATTATTAATAATAATATTACCGTATTGCACTTACTAACTATAGCAAATAAAAAATGTTAATTTAATTTATTAGGGGAAACTTGGAAAACTTATGAGGAAGAGGATCTGAAAAGGGAGAATTGGTGAAGGATTTGTCATTATGATTTAGAACCAGGAATCGAGGACTTAATCTCCTTTATATAAAATAGTATTCATACTACTATGAGCGTATAATGTAAGCTACACATGGAGCGGAGATGTAAACAGTTCATGCGAGTAAAGTAAAGCATAGAGATGATGTTCTTAAGAGAGATCCAACGGAAACTACGAAGGGACCGAATTCCAAATGAAAGTATCCGGGAGAATCTAGGAGTGTTTTGGCATGTGAATAAAATAGACAATGAAAGAAGACTCGAATAGTTTATTGACGCCAGAGCAGGAGGAAAACTCTAGCGAGGCAGATGTATACGAATTACGTCACATGGTTTGGTAGAGTTCGAGGCTGCTAGCTAAAAGGAATGAGGAAAATGGTAAATGAACCCGACAGGTGGAGAAAATGGAACGGGGCTAAACCTCCACGAGGCAATTAGGAGATAGATAAAGAAGAGCAGAGAAAATGGCTTCATGGAGGTGGTTGGATTTTGCTGTTTTAACGGTGGTTTGTGTGAGGCAACGAAGCATTCTAAATTCTTGATAGCTATTTTCTAGCCTTATACCTCTGAGTTATCTCCTGGATTTCCGCCTCCTTTACCAATTTTTAATTTCTTGACACAGAAACATAGTCGTATATGTAGTAAGACGGTAACAGAGGTAGAGGTTAAGAGAGGGGCATTGTAATTGATCATCATGATAATAAAGGAGATTGGAAGTAAGGATGTCTACCATGGAATCATTCGAACTATATTGAGGGTTTCAAGGTCTGATAAAATTTCACGGGTGAGGGCGACTAGGTTGAGAGAGGTTAAGGTTTCAGGGAGTATCGTTGGAGTATAGATGTTGCATGAAATTTGGATTAACTCATAAGAGCATAGGAACGGTGTGTTTGTGTGTATCTCTAAGTATGGATCAAACAAGTTTGGCGTCGTTATTCACTACAGAGTTCAACATATAACGAGATAGGACTGAAAAAATAAATTGTTATAATGTCTTCCTAGAAGAGTTTTTACCAAAATCGTGAAAGCTGGGGTGACTTCCAGAAGGAAGGCAAATTACAAGAAGGTTGATGGAAAATAAGTTCGAAATTATAAGTATTCATATACCACCGATTTATACATGTATTCATGATTAAGTGTTCTTCTTGTTCGAAGTTGAATAGGGAAGGTAAATTTGAAGGTCATCTGGGTGTTGGTGTCAATGGTAGCAATGAATAGAGTAGGGTAGATCTTTAACTTAGATAGGGTTGGTGAGAGGGAAGGGCCCTGAGGGACACCACAAGTGATGGAGAGGGGGAGAGAAGAGGATGGTTTGCGAGGGATAGATAACTGCTTGGGTACGGAAGGGAAAGAAGCAGGAACAGTTGGCTACGCTACTGAGCAACAAGAAACAAGGGTTTAACCCAAGGATATTGTGGTATATTAAATCAAGTTTTTTCTAACCGAATACAAAAAATCGGGTACGGCGCGTGCATCAAACAAATTTCAATATTAATCCTTGTCCCAAAATTTTGTTTAGGTATTATTTTTGTAATTTTCGAAAAAAATAAATAAAAATCAAAAGACTCAGAAAAAAAATTATTTATGTTAAAAATTCGTATTTTAGGGTTTCTTAAAGTGGGCATAACTGATATAAATTCTGTTCCTGTCCAGAATACAACAGTTTAACAAAACACAACAAACCCCAAACACAATCAGGAACGAATGATTCCGGTTTTTCCCGTACGAATCGGATTTATCTATTTTTCCTCTTTTCTTCTATAATTTACTCATGAAATTTTTTAATATTTTGTATTTATACGTTGTATATAATTGCTACCAATGAGAACTGTTTGTTTTATAAACAAAATCAAACCTACTTTACAAGAGGAATTTTTAAATATTAGGCATTTAAACCAATTTAGTCTATTTTAATAAAGATAAAGCCTATCTGATGTTACCCACTTAATTACTTATTGATTCATCAAGTTTAATAAAAATCGTCGGAGCCATTTTGGAGAAAATCGGAAAAATCGATTCTATAAAGTGGTGCTTCCGGTACGTCAATTTTAGTGTATATACGATTATACTAGCCTTACGTATGCATTTTCAGTTTTGTACAACTTTTCGTTTTTGAGCTAGACTGACCACTGACACACACAGACCTTTTTGCGATACTTAGTTTTTGGACCCAATGAACCTCAAAACGTGTATTTCCCATGAAAACTCCAATTCGAAATTTTTCACGATCGCAAGAGTTTCCCTTACTCTATATTTCATATACAGGTAAATGAAAGTGCAATCTAATTTTACAATAGGGGTATTCATTATCTTTAGTTGAACATTTTAAGGCGTGTTAAATGGAGAAATATTTCCTTATTTTACCACGTTAAAACGATTTAACATATAACATGGAAGAGAGTCTGTTAAATGGAGAATGACGTCACGCAACGGACCATCTGAGCTCGTCACCATTTTGTTTGTTGTCTAAGGTTACTTGCTCGTACCTTGTGTTTTTGATTGGGTTAGTATTGTTTTGTATGTTTTTATATCTAATAAAGCGATGAATGACAATAATGATAGTCATATAATGACAATTGTCAATTAGCTCTTCTTGATTCTCTTCCTCACAAGTTATAATATCAACAAGGCATTCATTAGTGATGGGAGTTATTTATTATTATTTTTTTATTCACTTGGGGCCATTCTATGGGAGTTGCACTGGCCAAAACAAAGATCGAAGAACTATATATATATACTCAATATATTTCTATAATAGTCCTACGTTTCGGCCGACTATGACAAATTAGATTTTGACAATAAAATAATTTTACGTAAAGAAAATAATAAATTCAAAAAGAGAAATACCTGAGTCTATTTACATATCAGAAAACATTTATTATACAATTAATTTTAAAACAGCCACAAAAAATCTGAACCAACACTATGCAGAGAAGTTAAGAAAAATTAATTTATGAAAAATATGGGTAACCATTTATGTTAGTAATTATAATTAACTTTGATATGAGTTCTAATGATAAATGAAATAAAAATTGTAACCAAAATACAGTTTAAATAAATAAATTATATGCCTGACCTGAGTATAAGGAAGGTTACAAGTATTGTGGTGATAACAAATTAAATTGTATAAATTGATTGTAATTAAATGAATTAATTTTATTGTGAAGAGTGATAAATTAGGTAATTTATTATTAAGCTAAGGATAGCTTAATAAATTAATATGATTCTCCAATGTTTTATTTAATTTTGACTGAAATTGGTATCTTGGGCAGAATAGCCTGCAACAAGTTTTTAAATTTTTTATGTGGTTGTAAATTTGTATTTAAGCTATGCTATTTTATTAATAGCCCAAATAGAACTGTTTAAGTTCAATAGTTCTAGAGATACAGTTTTTAAAAAGCAAAACATTTTTTCCAAAAAACGAAAAATTCAAATATTTTGTTAATTTATTTATGTATGCATGTATTTATGTATCATGGAAACTACTAATCCTTACGAACAAAGTACAGCTCTTAATTGAAGAGTAGAATTTTCCATGATATATGCCAAAATTAATTCTCAAAATATTGATTTTTTGTTATATAAAAAAAAAGTTTTTTTTTTTTTTCTCGAAAAACTGTCTCGAGAACTATTGAACGTAAAGAGCTCTGTTAGGGCTCATATTTCAGAAAATTTAGAATTTAAAAAAATATGTTATGAAGTTTTTTAATAGTTTTAAGGATATAGATCACCGAATGAAAAATAAGCGAATATTTTAGGTTTTTCTGGAATACAATAAACTTCAAGGGATGTACACTTTGAACTATTTAGTTTTTAATGATACAGTGAAGTATCAGTTATACGAATATGAGGGGGTACCGAAAAATATTCGTATAAGTGAATACGCTATACATATTATGTATGTATATTTTTCAGAATTTTTTTCTCGTAATTAGTAGGTACATATACGTTATGTTGTATGCAGTTGAAAGAAAAACAAAGTAAAGTGAAAAAAAAAGTATTTATTGTATACAAATTTAATCCGAATTTTTTAATTTTTGACAAAAAAATTGTGTTACGTTTGTTTGTTTCATGTTGTTTTATTGGCTGAATACATCATTCCTTCGCATTCTGGTTAGGTGTTGAATTCCTTCTCGCTAATTTCTTTTGCATATTAAACGTTTTACAACTTCAAATGCTTCAAGAGCTTCTGCAAAAATGGAAGAGGCAAAGGATCTTCGTCATCTGAATCGGAATCGTCCGAGCTTATTATTATACATAGTGCATATAAACATAGAGTCATTGGGACCGGATGTTATTCCCGGAAAAAAGTTGTTTACTGTTTCGTTTTTCACGGTATTTTTCGTCCTTTGTCTTGCCACGGAAGAAAAAAAAATTCATAGAACTGAATAAAATTTACTAATATGTACATAAAGCGGGTCCAAACTTTCCTTCTTATAACTAAGTTAATGGATAATTACATAACATAATTCAGGGGTTTTTGCAGGGGATTGAGAAATTCTTCGCATAACTGAATGTTTCGTATAATTGAGACTGAAGTCTCAGTGAACTGTATTTACCATATCCATTGTGTAGGCAAGGAAAAAATTGTTCTATTTTCTAACCGAAAATAACACGATTTTTTTATAACTTTTGGAATAGGCACCATTTTTTGTTTCCCCTAGCTATGGTTGGCAGAATCATAAATTTTGATTCGTAACTGTAAACAACTTTCATTAAAGTAATTCGAAATTGGAGTGGAATAACTTCTTCTTTCTCCTCTTGGACTAGTTTACTTATGTCGGTGAACAGTTATGTGTCAACGAATATAAATGTTCTCGATATTAAACGAAATATAACCATAAATTTTAAGGTTTCGCGCATTATGAGTTTATAGAATTGAATCAGGGAGCACTGGGGAAATCACTTAGCTAACGGTTAAGGTGTGGACGCTGGGGCAGATGGCGGAACATGTGCTCTAGCCCTCAGGCATGTTTATGTATAAATAAAGGATGGGCCCGTGGCATTTTTGTCTTGTTTTCATTTGGCGGGGGGGCGTCGAAGCGGTTCATCGCTGGGCGGATGGATAGCTAAGCAAACAATCCACCCTAGCCCTCTTGTCCCAGCTTACCCGCCGATTATCTCTGTAGTGGTTACAGGGGACTCTTATCTATACGCAAAAATCTAGGTAGATTATTTTATTCTCTTATCTTTAGGTTTAAATTATATATCATTGGATTTTTATACTGAATTGTTTCAAGTTTCAACATCCTCAAATTCACAAGATGGTTGTAAGAAGCTCACTGAACCGAAAGTTGTTGAACCTTCAGTTTGCTTACCTGTTGGAGTCTACAAAGCAAGCGCATATCAATGCAAGTTAGACCAGATGAACCAAAAATTTCGCTTCCCCGAAATGAAGTTTCTGTTTCTGGAAAATTAAAAAGAAAAAAGATCCATACAGGGTACAACTCAGAGTTCATAAATAAAAAAAAATTCGATATATTTTTTATTATATATATATTTATGAGTGGACTATTTGGGTGGCTGTAGAATTTGGATTTTTTTTTTTGGTCACTCTCATTCTATAGTTATCAGAAAATTGAATTCAATAAAATATAATCATAACTCCCAATAATCCAATAAACAATCCCCATGGTAAAGACAACTATATGTAAATGTAATTACAGTTGACAATTATGTAATTACATCTGAGAATTTATTACTTAATTTGGCAAAATATTAAACGTGTTATTCCTAGATACAATGAAGGATCTGAATATTAAAAAAAATAGAAGTTAATTTTGAGTTACCTCGATTAAAAATAATTGATAAAAAATATAACATCACATTTAATAAAAATGGAGGTTTCATTTATTAGTTTTAGACAAATAACATACATTTTTTTTAGACCAATGAAAAAATTATATATATGTTGACTTATATTCAAGTTTTAACTTTTAACCCTATGGTCTGGGTGGCGGTCAAGAAAGGTATACAATAATAAAACACTATACTTGTCAGGGCTTCAAAATGATTCAGAATGAAATGGGTGTTTTCAGAATGACGTCATTGATCATTGTTTTTCATATTGATTCATATTCATGCTCATTGTTTTTATTATTGAAAAGTAATGGACTTCGGAAAATTGTTCGACCTTCCGTAGCTCTGGTGGTTGAGGCGAAGGTCTTAACAATCTGAGAACTGCAGGCGATGCCGGTTCGAATGACGGCCTGGGGCGTTGACTTCTTTCATTGAGTGGCGGTCCCACAAAATGGAAAACTTGACCTCACCTGTGGATTAACCCCGCCCTCCCTATTAGATAAGGAGTCATAAAAAAGTGGACAATTTGTCTGATATGTTGTTTGAGTGTTAAATTAAAAAAAGTATAAAAGAACTAATTCCTTCAGAAAAAGAAAAAAATATTCTTTTAAAATTTTTTGAGGTTTATTACTTCCATCATTTTCAATAAATTAAGTACAATTGTTAATGAATAAATAAATAATAATTTATTGAAAATGATGGAAGTACTAAACCTCAAAAAATTTTAAAAGAATTGACTCACCAGACTTCCTAGAGAGATAATCCAGATTAGAAAAAAAATATTTTTAAAAAACTGATGTTTCAAAAACATGGGTAGATTTATGCCGATGTATTGGACATCGGTGTTTGAATTTCGACCTTAAAACTTATATTTATATAAATTTTAAATTTTTTAACCATCACTATATCTGCTCTGGAAAAAAAAAATAAAATATACTGTTCCAGTAAAATAAAAAAAAAAATAATTCACCACACGAATTGTATGTCATATCTGGTCATTTAAACTACGAATTGGTTTACTAACTACTCTTGAAAAATGAGACTATTACAACACTAACTAGACAAACGGTCTTAATTTTCTATTAATTACAAAAGACTCATTTATATGATCATAAAAAGGTCTATCTGGACTTGCAGAGTTGAACTTTGGGGTTGTCCTAAAACATCGAATTCCTCTTATATTCAATCCTTAAAATGCAAAATCCTTAATGCTACTTTTCTTTGTCACAAATTAAGTCATTCATTAAGACCTCAATGTTCGATATGTAGCCGATTTGGTCTGAACCAGATACCAATCCTTCCATGATAAACATCCAAAGAACCCAAACCAATTTGTTTCTAACCTAGCTTCTCCTTCGTTACCTCATTGAAAATCCTAAGGCTTCTGAATAGAAGATGACCTAGAAATATTATTGGATTTTCTCCACATGTCTGTATCACGTATATTTAATACATTTGTAAATATCAATCTATAAATCAAAAAAATAAAAATAATTGACTCCCAATCAAAGCAACGCTTTAAATTCAAAGTTTGTTTGTTTTAATGAATCGATTACTTAATAGAAAATATTGACACAGTATACTTTAAAAAATATATCGTTGGGTTAAATTTTATTTAGTTCAAAATAAGTAATGAACATTTTTTCTTTGCTTTAAAATAAATATTCATGCTAAACTGTTATGTCGTTAAGCAAGCTATAAATGGTAGTTCCGTGACTTCACGCTTCGCTGGATTATGAATCGATATATCTGGCACTTTACATCGAAACTGTTAATTATTTAATACCTAATAATTATTCCACAAAATGATCATTGACAAGTGGTTTCTTGATGACCCCTAGAAGGGAGTATTTATCATATAGTTTGATTAGTTAATTTAAATGAGAATTAAAATTAATTATAAATTGTTTTTCAATCACGAGGTTTATCATTGTATATTAGGTAAGTCCTTTATAATTTTTTTTACTACACACATATTGCTTTATCAACGTTTCAGGACTCTTTCCTCATCTTCAGAATGAACTATCAGAAATAATTTACCAACCCTTCATACATAGACATGGCATATTACTTTTCTGATTTTATTTGTATTAAAGTAGTTACGAAGCCTTTATTTACTATTTTTAAATTCATATTAGAATACTTTATTATAAATTAAATGTTTCATAATGTAGACTACTTGGATATTTCATTTTCATTATCTTCCTTGAATCTTAACCCGAACTTACATCTCTTTAAAGCCACTCCTCCACTACTGTTATCCTGTTTCCTAAGATATTTCCTTATTTTGAACATTATAATTAATTTATTTTTCTAATTTTTATTTCATTTCTGTCGACTGTTGTGTATCGGAAACTATTCGTTTATTATTTTTGCATAATTTATGTTCATTTTTTTTGTTATAATAAATTGTATTTTTCACATGTTTTACTATATAGATTTTACTATATGCTTCCTTTAACTATCTTTTTAGATTATTTTTTTTGTTTTCCAAAATAAGAGCTGTGTATTTTGGTATGTTGTGACGTGCCAGTGCTACCACCCTTGTATTTTTAGTATATTTGCTATTATTTTCATATTGAAATAACCTAGTTATGAGTTTTTTTTTTGTTTCATCAATGTATTTTTGATTACAATTTTTTAATTTGTAAATTGCACCTTGTTTATTTCATTTCTCAATTTTATCTTTTATGTTGGCTAAAAGAAAAATATTTTAAAATTAAGTGATCTTTGAGAAAAAAATTGTTATAGAAAATATTAGGTTAAAAAAACATATGGTGTGTAAATAACTCCATTTAGGTAATTGGATTTAATATTGCCTTGTTAATGCTTGGTAAAATACTACAAAAAACAATTTTTTTTTGTATCTATGGTCTGTAAACATTAACAAAATTTTATGTATTATTTAAGCTAACTTTATGATTTTTTTTTTTTTTGTAGCAGAAGAGGTTTATAGTTAGTTGAAGATAACTTTAAACCAAATTGTGTACATACCTCTCATTTTTCCTCATTTTAAGTTAAACTGAGTATTAACTTTTAAAAAAAAATAAATTAATTAACGTTCCTTTAATGTGCTAATAACAAAAAAAAATTATTTATTTAATACCAGATCGGCCTGGTGGGCCATACATGGTTAATATAAGAGCTACATTTTTTTTTTAACAATTGATTATGGTGGGGGGAGTATAATCTCATACAAAAGATATCCCTAACTATATACAATGTTATAAATAAAAAGTAATAAGATAATATAAATAGATTAAAATAATAATTCTCATTAAAAAAACAGAAGTAAATTTAATAACTAACACAATGAAATTTATGGATTTAACAAAATAAATAATTGATTTCTAATTGAAAAAAAAAAGAAGAGAATTCAAGAAAAAGATGAAGAGAAAAAAAAATTATGATAAAATAAAATTTTAGTGTGGCAAATTTTTTCATGTTTCCAAATTATTTGAACAATCAAATCATCCAACTTACAAATATATTTTTCGATCTAAATTCTCCATAGCTTTTCGGGAGAAACAAAACCCAACACTCCCTCTGGCAGAAAGAAT
>NW_027115109.1:1225436-1226824 GCF_000696795.3 Halyomorpha halys
TTTTTTTTATTTTTCTATTTTTTATTTATTTATTTATTTTATTTTATTTTTTTTTTACTTTTATCATCCCATAGGCATTGATGACCAGAGGGTTTTACGCCTTTAAGCAACAATCAACAACAAATTTTAGTGTAACAATAACAGAACTGATAACTATAGAACATATAATAGGATGTCCTGCAGCAGCCTGGGCTTCAGTCTTCGGGTTGTGGTTGGGTTTCCCAATTGCCTATTTTTTACAAACCAAGCAGTATCCACTGGGATTCTTAGAATTTTATTTTGAAATAAATGTATTTTTTTTCGTTTTCGTAAAGGATAACTTTCACTTACTACTCTGCTGCTACTAAAAAATAATTTCATATATATTTATAGGGTTATTTGAAAGTAAAAAATAATTATTAATTATATTAACTATGGAAAAGCGAATACATTTGTTTATAAATTCAGTTTATTAATGCACTTTTCGTATTTCGCCTCCTACGACGTTGTATGAGGCACGACAGATCGAAATTGAGTTTTGTCCAATTTCTGACAAAGTCCATTCTGGAACAGAATAATGAATTATTTTTCACGAGAAATCTATATTTGAAACTTTTTTGATCGTATTGCTTCATGTCACAGGTTGACGTCATGATTGAAGTTCAGTTAGCAGTGTACAACAATCACTGCAAATTGAATTTCGTTTTTTTATATAGTTCAAAAGGGGTATTTATCTGAACTAAATAGAAATTTTTTTCTGAAATGGACATTTCACATTTCACGTTTGATACGTCTATTTTTATTTATTAAATATCTATTGATAGATCTACATTTGTCGATATTACTATATATGTATAGATACAGTACTTTCCGCTCGGTCGTTACTAAAAGAGTTACTTCGAAAGATAATGTAGTAACATATATATTTTTTTCTAATTTATCATTAATTCACACACCGGCACTCTTAATAAGAGAAATACAAATAATTACTTATTTCTGGGGTTGTTAAAGTAAATAAATCTATGTTGTTTTATTTATACAAGTTTATGAATTTATTATTTCTTTGATTTTTTTGTTGTATGGTTCTATTTATATATGAATAAAATTCATTAATTAATCGATTATAATCTACTTTATAGCTTTTGTAAGTTTTTCATAAAGACATTTCAAGTATTATATTGTGTCAACCGAGATAAACTTTGACTGGAATATCTGATATTATTTGAGGTAGTTAAAATTATTTTTATCTATTATATTTAATATATATTATTTTTTTTGTGTATTTTGGTATGTTGTGACGTGCCAGTGCTACCACCCTTGTATTTTTAGTATATTTGCTATTATTTTCATATTGAAATAACCTAGTTATGAGTTTTTTTTTTGTTTCATCAATGTATTTTTGATTACAA
>NW_027115109.1:1228009-1229921 GCF_000696795.3 Halyomorpha halys
GTTTTCTTGTTACCATGGTAATTATGGTAGTAACCACTTTTTACTTTAATTTTCTTACACGTGGACCGATCAATTTCAGTCCGTATTTGGGTAGCTAGTGAAAGTTGCGTAATGGGCGCCAAAATTTATGAAGGAATCAATACTAATTATTTCAACAGTTTAGTGAGTATTTTTTATCAATGAATAAATATAGAATAAAACTAGATTTACATGATAGTATGTTTAGTGTGTTGTGTACTATCTGAGCAATGTTGCATGGTGATTGATTGGGAAGGTAGCGGTGGCCTGACACAGGTGTGGGATGACACAGACCCGCTATTGACGAGGGATCACGGCGTTCTGATCTACCACGCAAAGGTCGCACGCGAACAGGCTAAAGTTCATGTCCACTGTCGGCTTCACGGATCACTTCCAAATAACGCATGCTTTAATCGCTCTTTATTATTTATATATAGGTTTTATTGTGTGTATATGTGTGTTTATAAATGTTTTACATGTGTACTCCGGATAAAATATTTAAAATTTTCAGTTATTCCAAACAATTGTGTTGGAATAAATGCTCGTGAACAAGATTTTGTATTTGGTTTAATAAATATTTTTATTTCTGAAAAATAACTATATATATAGGCCAGATATTTACTCATTTCTTGTAGATTATAAAATCGTATTTAAAAGGTTATAAAAATGGTTCGATATAATCTATAAATTCAAACTTTGTTCTTGAATTTTTATCAGGTACTTATTAATTGAATTATCTAGACGTATAATGTCTTTATGAATGTATATTAGTGCTATGTTAAATAAAAAGTAAACCGCTAAAATTAATTTACAAGATTTGAAACAACGTATTTATGCCAAATTGATAGAGTTTTAAAATATACAATCTTAAACTAGAGTTAATAATTAAATCAAAAGTTTGTGGAAATTCTTTAATTCATTATAACTTGAAAATCATGAATATTTATCCGTTGCAGTTCTAAAACAGTGCGAACTGAACACAATCGTGTGGATGAAGCATAAGCGCCCCTTGATCTGTGCCCAAAAACTGATAATCAACGGGTCGGCCACAAATTCAGGCCAACTTGTCCCAGCCAATCCGAATAACTTATCCATATGCTTGCGCATGCGGGAATTTTCCATGGTTTGGCATACGTGTAGAGGCACTTTTACGATTCAAGGAATATCGTTGCCGGTATGGAAGGTAAAATTTGTATCATTATACGGCTCCAAGGCGGATGACGTTTATCCCACCCTCATGAAGGTCCAAAATACTGTTATTCGGTGGTCGATGAAACAACTTCGTAAGGACAGGGACTTCGATATGGAATGGGGTTAGAGGGGATTCATTTCTTGTCCCAATGGAAAACCAAAAATTTTAAATTTGAGATTTTAGAAGCATACTTCGAACTGTAAAAATTGTGGTTCAACATAACCAATAATAGGTCTATAGAACCTATGAAGTTAAAAAATCTGCGGTTCATGAATTTCCACTCCCAATTGTAGGTGGAAGAAGCTTTAACTGTCGGAAAGAAGCTGTGACCTACAACCTGGGAAACCCAACCTCAACCCGAAGACTGAAGCCCAGGCTGCTGCAGGACATTCTGTTATAAACTTTAATAAATATAAAATTAATTCATAGTCACACTACCTCAATTTTACTTTTTATTATTACTCATTTTATTTATTCATTATTATTTTTTATTTATTTTTCTATTTTCTTCTCTCGTCCCTTTTTCAAATCAACTAGTTTCTTTTCACTATTAGAGGGCAATTGTTTGTTTTATTTAAGTGTACCAATATTATTATTTTTTGTTATTAATTTTATATTCCTCTTTTATTAAGAAGCATTACTCTTATCTATTTATTTTATTTTATTTTTTTTCTTCTTTTAATAACAACATTGTATATAGGG
>NW_027115109.1:1229993-1231952 GCF_000696795.3 Halyomorpha halys
CGGTTATATCAACCATGTAAGGCCCTTACCAGGCCGATCTGGTATAAAATAATATAAATAAATAAAAAAAATAAGAAATCGGGATTTTATTGATAGAATTTTGTTATCAATAAGAAAAAAAAAAAAGTCAGTGAAAAGTTAAAATCTACAAGAATTGGGAAAATTAAAACGTTCCATACTTGATACATACTGACTAGAAGTCTTCGGATTATATCATAACAATATCTATTCGAACTAGGTATATTATATAGTCTTCCTCACAATCAGATCAGGGATATTATCAATTTATTACTATATTTTGGATTACTTTGTTACAACTTTTATTATAAAAAATCCTATCAAACTTAATTATAATTAGCAACCAGTAATTAAATCGTAATAATCGCATATTGATTTTATTTAAAATGTTAGTTCACATTTCTCGTATTTGATTTAAAATTTTATTTTAATAATAAAACCAGTCTCGATCAAGATAAATAATTGATTAATATTGAAAAAATAATTTGTAAAAATTAATGAGAATTCGCACCTTGTAATGCCAATGATTAGTCAGATTCAGAAATTCTCAACTTTTGAAACTATGAGAGTTATGTTATCATTTAAGTAGTAAAGTAACCCGTTATTGCAATGTAACGTTACTTTGTCCAGCAATTATATAATTCCGCTTTTAAAGGTTTTGGAACAATTTTTTTCTTCTGCGAAATCACCAATGCATATGCACCGTTCCTTTCAAATAGTAGCAGTTATTTTGATTTCCGACATTATTATAAATAACCTTACTCTTCGACTAAAGATAGAATTGATATTAGAATGCTTTTGTCACAAAACTACAACGATTCTTCAATTTTAGCCACTATCAATTTAGAGAATGATAGCTAGTATGATAGTATGGTCGGACTGGCTGTTATGGAAATCACTAATGTAACCCGAGGTCAGAGTAGTAACGAAGGAACAATTACCAATGGTTTTTCTGTACCTGAGACGGCGGGAAGCCACGGAGAAGATTGAAGCTGGAATTACTGCGGTCTGGGGGCCTATGAGAAGTCAGAAATGAAAAACCGCAAGCTACGAGCCGCCGGTGTGGTTTGAACCTTACTGAAAGTTTTCGGTCCTACCTGTGGGTCGCTTCATGGCTACCAGTATTACTTGACAATCTTCCTCTTTTACAAGGTTCAATAACATATCCGAATAATCAGGAAAGTAAATCTTAATAAAATATATTTTTGTTTGTCTTTTGAACGAAATATTACACTAGCACTCCTAGACAGTTTACAGAAAAAAAAACTTCTTGTAAAATTATGCCGTCACAAAAAAAAAAAAAGTTATATACCTTCAGCCTGTAGCAAATCATTTCTCCAAGAACTTGGCAAATGTTAGGTTTAATGATTACCATTACTTTAAATTAAACTATATTCCAGGATTAACAGATAAAATTAAAAGGAAATTTATTGAATATGAACATAATTTGAAGTATGGATTATATAATAATAATAAATTGGGTAGTTATCTGGATAATATGAAAGACATATTATACTTTAAATTAATGTGAGGAAGAGATTGTATTGAAGGTATGTTATATTATATAGTGAATAATGATGTTGTTGTAAGTGTTAAAAATGAAGATATAATATAAACTGTTAAATATTTATATGTCCTTGAAGATGGCTAAAATGGCCGAAACGTTGGACTAGTGAAAAATAAAGTGTTGAGACAGAATTGGATACTAATTTTTGATTTATTTAATAAATAATTACTTAGTCTCAAAAAATTTTGAAATAATATAATTAAATGAAAGACTAAGTTGACTTTAAAGATAAATTAAATGTTTCGAGAAGTTTGTCGGGGGTGCGGTCAGCAAACAACAACATAAATAAACAAAACCATATTTATTTATTTTATGCCGACGTTTCGACCTGAGTTTCAGGTCTTCATCAGGGCTAATTATCATTAGCCCAATGA
>NW_027115109.1:1233162-1254807 GCF_000696795.3 Halyomorpha halys
TAAATATAAACATCAATTTGATTTTTATAATCCAGAAATTTTAGATATAGTCAAGAATAGTACGAATAGAAAAATAATTGAATCAGTACATATTAAAAAAAACATTGACAAAGCAATCAATAATAAAACTGATACAAAAAATTTAGGCACACATTATATGGATATTATAAATAGATTAGCGTTTTAGTTTTTTATATAATATAGAATTAATTCAGTCAAAGTGTTTATAATTATAAAAGAAAATATTTGTATATAATAAATAGAATAGAAATGGTTTTTTGAAAAATTGTCAATTTTAGCTTTCATTGTTAATCTTTGTTGTAATGGAGGTAGGAAAAAATTATTTTATAATCTATATGGTTGTTATCATAATGGAAGATAACCTTCAGGAACGTAATTATTCTCCTAAAATGTATGACTAGTAACAAGTTTTTATTCATTAAATGACATTAATATTATTATATATTAGCAAGAATGACAATAAAGGAGAAAATTATATGTTATATATAGGTTTTTTGTTATCAAGTACTGAAGATGGGGGAAATCTCCCTAAACGTTGCTGATGATATGAAATAAATGATTGTGTTTTACTAAGGAAGAATTGTGTCATTCACTAAATCCAGGCAAATGTTAGTTAAATACGAAATGTGAAAGGACAAATGACGCAAATGGAGTATCCATGTCAAACTGTTTGACAAACATTTTTTTTTTTTTTTAATTTATTTATTGATAAGTATAAACTCATTTACAAAGACCTTAACATCCCATTCGTTGCAGATTTGACCCAAAACAGATATGCGTCTTTTCATTCTAAACTCCTTAACCATCCTAACCCATTAATTATTAATCTTTCATCCTTAACAATCCCTGATAATCTTCGGAGGTTTCTGAAAAGAAGGTGGCCACGGGACATTCTAATTTAAATTAATGTTTGAAGTACTACCAATGGGTGGTTCCTTCCCAAGATTTTCAAGTGTATATGAAACATACAATATATTTACTTATTGTGTTATTTTTTACAGTTGTAAATTACATTAAATTAATAAAAAAAAAAAAAAAAAAAAAAAAAAAAATTTATTGATAAGTATTTCAATTGTCACAACCTTCGGCGATAAGTAATAGTGATAAATGATCACATTCATATTAAAATTAAATATAAGCAGAAAAAATAATAATAACAACAAAAATTAAATAAAATCTCTATAAATATATCAACAGAAAGATAAATAAAATGAACATAATCAAATTATGAACATGAAGCAATAAGGATAAAATAAAATAAGTAAAATTTTGAACTGATTTAACAATAAAATAAAAGCACTAATTTAATGATTTACAAAATGTACAATAGGGGTATTCATGATGTGTTACATGTAAAACGTTTTAACATGTTAATGTTATAAGTATATCATTGTGATCAGCCCAATTTAAAGTTCATGTTATATATTAATTGTAATAGAGTACCTTGCGGATTTTCTGGCTAACTTCGTAACCTTCATTTTCAGGGCCTTTCAGTATTTCATTATTTTTATCCATTACTTTATTAGAGTTTTAAAAACGTCAAAAACACACCAAACACTAACTAACAGCAAATAACCTCTCAAAACGACAACAGACATTATGCGAGCTCAGCTGGTCTGTTGCGTGAGTCATTCTCCATTTAGCAGACTCGATCAACCATCAACAACTGTCGAAAATGTTAAATTTTATATCGTTTAAGAACAGAATATTTTTTCAATTAACACAACATTTTCCATTTAGAATACTTTAACATGTTAAACTAAAGATCTTTAATACCTCTTAAATTTACACTCTCGACCTCCAGGTTTCCGAAGCCCATTCTCTCCCCACGCGTGAGAGGTATGGCAGGGCTCTTCAAGATTTGACAAACATTAAGTTCAAAACAGTTTCTCTGCTTCCTTAGTTCAGTAAAGTTCATGTTATTGTACTTTTATTTAAAAAAAAAACCACATTCACATTAAAAAAAAGAAAATTAAAATTAATGGTGTCCAGATTAGAGGGAGCAATCAGATATTGCCTATATTTCAATAGTCTTCATGTAGGGTCCCCCGGAATAAACGATTAGTTTTTCAAAAAAAAAGTTTATAAAATGCTATAGAAATAAGTTGCTCTACAAATGCGAAAACGACGAATTTGTTGATCAAAAACGTTCGAATTTGTTGGCTTAGATGGTTAGGAAGTGAGGAAGCTCTTAAGAAGAAAACTTTTCTATTACTGTTTTGGGTTATGTTGCTGTGGGATGTGTCATAGAAAAGAAAATCTTTTGTCTGTTGGCGGGATTTTAAGTGTAGAGGAATACGTGAACATGGCTGTCGGGACAATCTGAAAAAAATCAACGGTTTTCCTTTAATTAATGTGTTTTGTTTTGAAAACTAGGTTTAATTATTATTATATTATTAATTGTTATTCATAGTTTCGATTAACATTTTTTATTTAATTAGACCTTTATTCTAGACCGGTATTCCTACTCCATAGAAGTCTGTGGCCGGAAATTAAACCCCTAATCCCGACTTCGGGCAGAAGGGATTCTATCTCGGAAAATATATGAACATTAAGTTGCTCATAAATGCATTTTGGGTCACTTTCATTGTGCATTTAGCTGTTAAAATCTTTCAGTTAACATCCAAACGCCAAGAATGGTAATTAATGGAATAGTTACTACAATTAATTCTCACGAAATGTGTCGAAGAGGAGAAAAAAAGACAGTTATTTCACACCAACTTTTGATTAATTTAATGAAAAATATGTATAATTACTAGTCAAAATTGATGAGTCTGCCAAGTATAGGTAAGGGAAATAAAAAATTCGGCTGTTTCAAACCGTTAAAAATAATTAATTTTTTATTCGGAGCATTATATCTTTATAACTACCAACAACAATAGAAAATCATTTCACAAAAAAGAGAGCATCATTTGAAGTAGAGTAAATTTGCTAAACTGTAAGCCCCAATAGAGCTATTTACGTCCAATAGTTGACGTGATGCATTATTAATTATTAAAATGCAACATTTTATAAAAATGTTATATGGAACGTATTGAAAGATCAGTAGTTAGTGAATTTATTTTGAAAAATCTATATCTCAAAAATCATTTGACGTACAGATGTCTATCAGTTCTCAAATTAAAGCTAGTTCAATGAGCTATAAAGTAGTTAATGTCGTTTATTATCGCAGGAGTAGTAGTTTTCATGAAATTTGCTAAAATAAATTGATTTATAGTTGTTCGGACAAATTTTCATTTCCTAAATTTATATTCATATGTGAATATCATAAAAACTATTACTCCTACGAAGATAAGTGTTATTAACTACTTTATAGTAAGTTAAATTTCCTTTATTTTGAGTGTTATGGGACATATGTGCGTGCTATGGGTCTAGAGATAGATTTTTTCAAAAATCCAACATTTTATACGAAAAACTAGAAATTAAAATTTTGTGAGTTTATGTTGTCAAATATCTGCAACTCAAAAACTGCTACTCCTACAAAGATAAACGTTATAAATTATTTCATAGTAAATTTAATTAGCTATAATTTGAGTGCTGACAGACATCTGTACGTCCTATGGTTTCAGAAATAAAATTTTTCAAAAATCAAATTTATTGTCGGAACAACTATAAATCAAGTTATTTTAGCCTATATCATGAAAACTACAATTCCTACGAAGGTAAAGGTCATAGACTACTTTATAGTACCTTAAACTATCTTTAATTTGAGTGCTAATAGATCTGTACGTCACATAGTTCCTGAGATATAGATTTCTCAAAATAAATTCACTAACTACTAATCTTTCAGTACATTTTTATGAAATGTTCCTTTTTAAAAAGCGATATCTCGAGAACTATTGGACGTACATAGCTCAATCAGGGCTAATATTTCAGCAAATTTACTCTTCTTTAAATAATGTTCTCTTAGAGTTTCTAGTGTTGTTGAAAGTTTTTAAGATATAGAGCTCCGAATGAAAAATTAATGTTTTTTTTTAAGGTTTTGAAACAGTCACCATTTTTTATTCTCCCTACCTATACTTGGTAGACTCATCAGTGTTGACTAGTAATTATACATAGTTTTCATTAAAGTAATCAAAAATTGGGGTGAGATAACTGGCTTTTTTTCTTCCCGGCTCTTGGACTACTAGAGTCCGCGGACTACCGGAATCTCTGAATAGGTTGTTTTTTTATTCACTGTTATCGATTTGAATGATTTCTCAGCCTCTGTCCCACCTAAATTATCTTGCTTACGTCCCGATATGCTAAGTTGGGTTTTCTTAGTATTACGTACATGAATCTTTTTTTTTTTCGTGACTATTCCTCACATTGGTAATTATTACTATTAAAATAAGGTGTATTTTGTTTGTAATTGTTTATGTATTATTTTATTTTTTATTATTCCCTCCTTTACATGAGTTTACCTATTCGCTTCACAAGCCACTCATTCAATTTTTATTCCCGTATAACTATTTATCACCTGTTTATTTTTATATTTAGGTACACTTTGATCTTATTTTCTATTAACAGATAGTTTTGTTTATAGTTGTATTTTTTACTTCAGTCCATAAGTTACATGTATAGGGTTTTTTTTAAAGCCCGATAGAACTTGAAATTGTAAAAAATAACACAAAAAATTAAATTGTAATCAAAATTTTTTTTTTATTCGAAAGATCAATACGTGACATTAACATTTGAAAATGATTTCGGGCATATGGGCACCGCGGCTGTTCTTGACGAAGCGCATTCTGTAAAATTGTGTTCAGCGATGAGGCGCATTTTTGGCTTAACGGGTTTGTTAATAAGCAAAATTGCCGCATATGGTCGTGCGATTTGACAGCTCTCGATTATTTCCTGTGGGGCTACGTGAAGTCACTGGTTTATGCTGATAAACCAGCAACAATTGACGCCTTGGAGGCCAGCATTGTTCGTGTTATTCGTGACATACGGCCAGCAGTGCTCGAAAAAGTGGCCCAAAATTGGACGTCCAGAATGCGCTTCGTCGAGAACAGCCGCGGTGCCCATATGCCCTAAATCATTTTCAAATGTTAATGTCACGTATTGATCTTTCGAATAAAAAAAAAATTTTGATTACAATTTAATTTTTTGTGTTATTTTTTACAATTTCAAGTTCTATCGGGCTTAAAAAAACACCCTATATTTGTATTTCCTCTGACGTATTTGTGCATTACGATTGGCCCACCCCACTAGTTGTACTTGGCGTTGGACCTACATCTAGTCGGTATGTATCTTTTATTAACTACCTTTTATTCTTTCCTCTTTTTTCTCATTCTTTCATCCACTTACTCAGTTATGTTCATCACATCTCATTACTGTTATCTATATTACTTACTACTTTTAGCTTATATAACTTTATATCTACTTCTTTAATTTTGTTATTCTAACTACATACTTAATTAATCACATATAAGTTTTTCGTTACTTTTTATATTACTTCAATTTTAAATAATTTCCAATTTTGTACATGTATATATTTAGTTGATTCCATATCTATATTATTATTATTATTTTTTCATTCTTAATTTCAATATTACTATTTTCTCTCAACATTATTATATACAGTTTCCATATTTTTATATTACCCAAAGCATTTTCTTCAATACTACTTATGTACCTTTATTATCTGTTATATTCTGTGTTTCTTGTTTTTCTGTAATTCCATTTATGGATATCTTGTTTTTGATATTAGCCCTGATGAAAGCCTGAAATGTTATATAGATAGACACTAAATATTTTTTAATTTTTACATCCTCCGGTTTGTTCCTGGAACATAAATATTAATGAAAAACTAACAAAACCCATTTTAACTATTAAGTTGTAAGCTTATAACTTCTAATTTATAATTACAGAATCATTATTTATTTTATTTTGTGACAAAATAACATTGCTTTGCATTTCATTGGATTTCTTATAATCATTCTATGGTACTCTCCTGTGCAAAAATTGGACAATTAATGAGATAGATGGTTGTGGACCATGCGAGGCAATGTTAGCCAGTATCGTGTAGGGGTATCTAAGTTACATAAGGTAATTAGAAATGCGTAAATTAATTACCTGACAATTGAGTTGCTCACACCCGGACTCGGCTATTGACACAGCACTGGCCTCTGACAACAGACTGCATAATAATGAAGCCTCCTAACATTGCTACCTTTGTATTAGCCGTCTATTTATTTAATAAACTAGTTAATTTACGTTTCCCTGATAGATTATTTGTAGTGGGGGCTAGTGGATTTCACAGAGGTGCTAACTATAACTATCCCAAAATGTTTTCAAACAATTCTATAAGACAATATTTGCATTAACCCTAGAACACTAACCTTCATAGTAGGTACGTTAATACTAATCATGAGTAACGTTTACAGAAAGTATTCACCGTGAGAGGCCTCTTGTTCGGATCTCGCGGAAAAACGGCGTTGGCATCGGGGCATATCTTGGCGGAAAAAATTATTTTTGACTTTTTTTTTTTTTTAGTTTTTGAACCTGCCAATTTTTGTTTTAACTTATTTATTTATTTAAGTATTACTTTTTTATTTTTTAAATCAAGTGGGAGTATAAAAAAATGACCGTTTTATCAAACATAAAAATTCAAAGCATTGTAAACATTTTAATCGTATTTTATTCATACCAATACTTGATCATCCCATTAGAACATTCACTGAGCTTGTTTAAGCGCATTCGACTTCTTCAAAAAAAGCCTCACTTTAGTTATTTGTTTCAAAGAAGAAACATGACAGTGTCCTACCCAGTTCTCGTAATTTTAAGGCATTACTGGAAAAAATAATTTCGCAGCCGCTGAAGCAGCTCGTGAAATTATTAAATATGAAGGGGAAGGTGTCCTTGATCAGCGCATTGCGCAGAGTTGCTTCGAAAAAACTAGCTGTCGCGATACGACGTTGGAAAGAAAGAAGGGCTCCGGGCGACCATTAATGGATATTGATGAGGTTCTACAGGAAGCTATAGAGTCAAATCCGTCCACAAGTATTCGCGAACTTTCCAGAGAGTATGCTATGTCATAAGATACTGTTAGTCGCCATCTACTCTCCTTGGGGGAGGTGAAAAAGAGTAGTTGACTGGTCCCTCACGAGCTTACTCCTCCAGCTAAGAGGTTAGAAATTTGTGGAAATTTATTGAAAAACCCTTTTGGTATTGAAAACCTGCCTCATCCAACATATAGCCCAGACCTCGCACCATCGTATTACTACTTGTATCGATCCAAGGCCCATTTCCTTAAAGGGAAAAAAATTGATAATTTTGCGGAAGTTGAAATTGCGGTCCAAGAGTTCTTTGGCAACCATCCCAAAGAATGGTATCAGCGTGGGATCCAGAAATTGGCTAACAGATGGTTAATGGAGGTATATAACAATGGACTATGAGTATTAATTGTATTTTATATCAATGAAATAATAATACAAATACTTGATTGAAGAATGGTAATTTTTTTTATATACTCTATTAGTTTATATTATTTTTTTTATTTATCTATTTATTTATTTATTTTTTAACTGATCTACTCCTATGTCTATTGTATCTTTGGTTTGATTTTATATTGCTATCTAATGATAAATTCGTTTAATTTGTTTAAAGGATTGAACATGGGTAGCGGATCTGGATAGGGGAGATCTGAGAAAGTGAAATAAGGAGAATAAAATTGTAGATTAAATGGGATAAAATTGTCAAATGGAATAAAATTCTTAAATAAAAATATTTGTATTTATTGTGTATACGAGTATTGATTGAAAAGTAAAAAAAAAAATGTTATATCATGTAAATATATGTATTGTACATATGTCCGATCATGGATTGATACCAATCCCAATGCTATGTATTGTAGCAACCAAAAGTATTTTGGTATTAAGGCAGCATGGCTAAATAATGCATTTCTCTCTATCTTCATGATTTATAATTTCAAGGAAAAAAACCCTTAATTCTTCTGACTTCATTAAATTTTACTATCACTTTCCTACATATGGAATATATAGTAAGGGAGGGATTAGGATCGGGCAAAAATTTGAATTCGAATTTTAGACAGAAATACGTGTTTTTCTAAAACAACTCTGAAGATTTTGATAAAATACGCCATGTCAATGTAGAATCAAATAGTATTTAATATTAACCTTATCATCGTTAAAATAGCCTGGCTGCGCTTAAATAATAGATTTTTAAAAGTTTTTTAAAGTACTTTAAAAAAAAAAAAAATTAAATCTGTACAGCTACAAACCATGAAGGGGTTCAGTATTTTGTAAAGGTAATAAGTAATTTGTAAAGCAGTAATACTGTTACTAGACCAACGGTTGTGCAAGGAGGTGATTTGATCAGAATATCGCTCGACCGCCAGATTTTTACCCAATTTATGAGGCTAGGTGGACTCCAGCCGGGCTCCAGAACCCACAGGAGTTGACTCACGGCTACAGTGTAACAGAAAAAAATTTTCTGCCCAGCCGGATTAGAATTCGGGACCCTGGAGTTAGTAGCCACGCACTTTACCCCGTGGCTACCGCGCTCCCTTAAAGTACTTTTAATTATGTTTATTTGAAAAAAATAAGTGGTTCATGCATTTCATAAAAAATGCAGTGAAAAATTAGTAAATAAATCGGACTGATTCCCTCATAGTACAAGAGCCAGGGAAAAAAAGTTATTTCACTCCAATTTTTAATTACTTTAATGAAATCTATGTATCTTTAGTCAAAATTGATGAGTCTGCGAGGTATAGTTTGGGGAAATAAAAAATAGCGGCTGTTTCAAGACACTAAAATAAAAATAATATTTTATTGGGAGCTTTGTAACTTTAAAACTATTAACAACACTAGAAAAACTAAGAGGACATCATTTAAAGTACAGAAAAATCAATAGTTAGTGAAGTTATTTTGATAAATCTATATCTCAGGAAGGATAAACACTCAAATTAAAGCAAGTTTAATGTGCTATAAAGTAGTTCATAGCGTTTATCATCGAAAGATTAGTAATTTTTGTGATATCTGACAAAATAAATTCACAAAATGTTTATTTTTAGTTGTTTAAACAGACGTTTTAAATTAAGGAAAACAAATATCTGAGGAACCATTAGGTATACAGATGTTTTCTAGCACTTAAAATAAAAGTAATTTAACTTACAGTAAAGTAGTTTATGACACGTAAATTCGTTGGGGTTATAGTTTTTATGATATTCACATATGAATATAAATTTGGCACATGAAAATTTGTCCGAACAACTATAAATCTATTAATAGTGGCAAATATCATGAAAACTACTACTTCTGCGAATATAAGTCTCATACACTACCTTATAGCACATTAAACTAGCTTTATTTAGAGCGCTGTCATATATCTGTGTGTCTTATGGAGATATATTTTTATATATCTTTTTTTTTTTTATTCCAAACAATTAGAAATCTACATTTTGTGAATTAATTTTTTCAAATATCATAAAAATTACTACTCCTACGAAGATTAACGTTATAAATCCTTTATGGTAGGTACGTTAATACTAATTGTGAGTAATTTTTACTGAAAGTTTCCTTTATTATTAAACCATTGACTAAATGTATATAATTTTATACATTTTCAAAGAAAAAAAACCCTTTAATTCTTCTTACTTCATTAAATTTTACTTTTCATTTTTAATTTCACCTTATTATTATTTTTTTTTATTGGCTCATTCAATTGCAGGAATATTAAAATTTTCTATTTCTATCTCTTTTCGTCCTTTATCAACACAATATTTAAAACCCCAAATTAACTATCCGTAGATAGTTAGCTAGACAGCTAGTAAGTAGATTAAGACAGCTTAATCTGGGCATAGTGTAAGGGCGTTCATAGAACAACCAGGCTCTGTACCCCAACACATTTATATTGTTTAAATAAATAATTTTTATCCAATGACAGTCTCAAAACAATATTTATTTCTTTATAAGTCCTACGTTTTGGCCAATTCAGCTATCCTCAAGGACAATCTTAATCTCAATTTCAGAACCACATCAATTTTAAAAAACTTTATGCAGGCTATTCTGTTCAGGTCATTACTTTCAGTCCACAATTACCCTGTTTGGTCAATTCTTCACATTAAATTAAAAATGAAATCTTTTAATCACAGCCAACCTTATCTATTATTAACCTTCCAAATAGATAATGTTGATTGTGATCAATAGTTGAAATTATTAATTTAATGTGAAGAATTGACAAAATAGGGTAATTGTGGACTGAAATTAATGACCTGACCAGAATAGCCTGCATAAAGTTTTTTAAAATTGATGTAGTGTTAAAATTGAGATTAAGATTAGTCTTGAGGATGGCTGAATTGGCCAAAACGTCAGACTTATAAAGAAAAAATGATTGTTTTAAGACAAATTGGATAAAATTTATTTATTTATAAAAAAAAAGTTTTGGTCGTTAGCAATAATAAATAGATAAATACAAAAATATTAAAGATTTTTATGAATAAATAAAATGCATTCTTTTCCGATTCCATTTTTCGTTATCTTTTGTTGTGTATTCTTTGCAGGAACAAGATTTGTATTCGTTATTACCACCTTGAGAAATCATAAAATAAAAATGTTTATAATTTATTATTTATTTATTTAATACCAGATCGGCCTAGTGGGCCTTACATGGTTGATATAACCGTTACATAAAAATGTTTATAATTTCAGAAACATAAAAAAATGCCTATAATTTTCGCCTTACCTAATCTTTAGAATGATCGAAAATGATTTTTTTTTTTCACAATTGATAGATTTATTTATTGAAAGATATTTCAATCTGCCACACAGTTGTGGGTAATAAGTAATAGTGATGCATGATCTCATACATACTAAAATAAAATAAAAAAGAAGAAAAAAAAATAATAAAAAAAAATAATAGAAAAAAAAACTCTCTTAAAATATATACAAACAAATGAATAGACAAGATGAACATAATCAAACTATCTGTATGAAAAATAAATAAATAAAATAACATAATGATAAAATAATCGAAAATGATTAAAATAGCAATAATTTTAACAAAGTCTACACAAACTTTGGATACGTATGTAGGTAGTGAGTGGAATTTGTGTGATTTTTTATTTTGGATGACGTCTCTGACAGACTATCCATTATTCAATCCATTCTAATTACCTGATGTCTTATATCTTCCATATTTTAAGGTATTTGTACAGATTATAAAATATTATATTATTAATAATACTACCCTCTATTATTCCTTTTTATTTTCTATTTTCTTCTCCGATTTCTAGTTTCTTCTTGCTTATTTTATAATAAGTCAGGTTACATGCATCTTCATGTAGCTTTCCGCAGAATATTTCAATACTAAATATTCCTCAAATTCATAAAGAATGTTTCGAAATTTGATATAATTTTAAGGTATTTGGTAAAGCCTTCTTCATGAGACGCTGCTACAAAGAATGTCCTTGGAAGGACTGCTACGATCCTGGCGCGATTTTTTCTACTCGCAGACACTTCCTGGATCCGGATCTCTTTGTTGCTGAGGATGGCTATGTCTTCAATAGCCCCCTTCAACAATAGCCCTTTATAACATACCACCTCCTTTCTCTCTTACCCTCGGACAATATTCTACCAAAAGTGCAAACATTTTTTTTTCTCAGGTTCACTGAGGCCATCAGTACTCAAATAAGAACAGGTAGTGAAGGAATCGGGATTTTTGACAGTTTCACGTCAACGCATTAGTCGTTCTAATGAGGTATAAAATTTCTTGTTGTTTTAAGCAAATATTTTTTTTTTAAAAAACGAAATAGAAAAGACAGGAAACTGCACGCAGATTCCGACTACTACAGCACTTACTAGACAAACGGTCAAAACTTCCAACTCATTACAAAAGACTGATCTACATGACAATAATAAGGCCCATCTGGATATACGGAGTTGAGCTTTGGGGCTCCACTAAACCTTCGAATTCCTCTCGTATCCAATCTGTACAATCCAAAATCCTTCGTAAAATCCTCAATGCTCCTTATTTTGTTACTAATAAAACCATCCATAAAGACCTAAATGTTCCTTATGTAACCTATCTAGCCCGAACCCGATATTATTCCTTCCATAATAAACTCCCTAACCACCCAAACCCACTCGTTTCTAACCTTGCTTCCTCTTCCATTCCTGGCAATCCTCCAAGGCGCCTGAAAAGAAGATGGCCTCGTGACCTTATATTGTAAACTGTTTTAGAGTTCTACTACTGGGTAGTTTCTCTACATCCTGTATCATATCATATGTCATTATGATCAAATTTACTGGTTGTATTTTTTATACAGTTGTAAATATCAACAAATAAATATAATTAAAAAAAAAAAAAAAACGAAATAAAATAAATGTATGAGGTTTATATATTTTAATTTATTCAGTTTTATTTTAACTGTGACTATTATTTTAATTTAAGTTATTTATAATTTCTTAGTTTTCATATTATTATTTTTTTATGTGTGTGTAACGAAAGTTTTGACAAAACTTTGATGAGTCAATAAATTTAAATAAAATTTGTATAATGCACAGAGTATTTTTGTTGAGTCCCTAGAAAAAGAAATATGACAACGGTAGGAGGGAAAAAGAGATTATCAAAAATAAAAAAGGAAGAGAAAAAAAATACAAAGAAAATGTTATTGTGACATAGGTTTAAAAAAAAAATACAATGTATTATCTATAGTTATGAAGGTAAAAACATTGTAATTTTATTAATTACTTATTTTAGTATTTATATTTTATCCTAGGGCTAATTAGTATATTATTTACTTTTAACAACACATTGCATTGAGCCGCATAGATTATTATCAAATAAAGCATACCTCTCTACAAAAATCTAGGATCAGGAAATTATTTTCTAAACGGGCCCTTATTAAATGTTCCAACCACTTCGTGCTTTCTCGGGCCATTTATTCCTTTCTGTATTTTTGTATGATACGTTAATTATTGGGCGCTGATACATGAGAAGATGATTGTGTTGAACTCTGGACTTCATATACTTAACCCCAAACCATCTTAAAACTACCAAAAACAGTATAAAACTTTATTACAAATTTTTTGAAGCTGAGCGAAATTCCTAAAATATGAGCTCTAATAGAGCTCATTTTCATTTATTTTTCAAAAATAAACATTGTTTTCCAGATTACAAAAGATCATTATTTTATGAATTTATTTTTACAAATATTATGAAAACTACTACCCCTAAGAAAATACCAACTGTAAATTACCTTATAGTACATTTAATTAGTTTCAGTTTTGGTGTGGTTAATAGAAATAGAGGTGTAATTAGACTAAATCTTCTGATGTACATCTACAAATAGGTATAATTTGAGAATTAAAATATAATTAAAAATTACTTATTGGAGAAGTTTGTCGGGGGGTGCGATCAGCAAAGAACAAAATAAATAAACAAAACCATATTTGTTTATTTTATGCCGACGTTTCGTCGTGTAATTAAAAATTACATTTTATTAAATATCATAGTGTTACATTAATTTCAGAAGGAATGAGTAATATTTTTTTTTAAATTAATACAAATCCCTTCAAGGGATGAGGAATATGGGACGATTTAAGGTTATAGTATGAAAATACATTAATAGTTGGTTTTTCTTATTTCATATAATAATTGTTAAACAGTATGTACTGTATCATAAATTATGTAAGTGATTAATTAATTGTGAATTCGTATTATTATATTTCACTTAATAAGTTCTTTATAATTTTTCTTTTGTTGTACTTTATTTTCATTGTAGCATTTTTTATTTAATTAAATTTTGTTAATTGAATTATTAGTTCTATTGCTAGAAATTAATAAATATTGTACTGTTCCAAAATTTCTACTGCGCCCTAATAATCAAAAGTGTAATTAATAAATTTCTTTATATAATTTATAATCTTAAACACTTTCTTGAGACTAGATAATTTTGTTAAAATAAAATTTAATTTCTATCCATTTTAGTCTCAACACATTTTTTTTTTTTTTTTAAGTCGGACGTTTCGGCCAATCCAGCCATCCTCAGGGACAATCTACTTAATACAATTTTAGGACTAAATGATTTAAAAACTCAACTCCATGCAGACTATTCTGCCCAGGTCAAAACAACAGTTTCTAATTAGTCAATATTCACATTAAAACCAAAATTAAAATTCATTTATCACAGTCACTATTTGTTAAAACTTTATCACAACTTGATAAAAATGATTCTAGAGGGTTGATAAGATCTAATTTTTTCCAATACATTATAGATTGGACCAGATGATTAACAAATGTCCGAAACCTAGCTAACGTAAAATAAACTTGATAATATTGTATCACAACTTGATAAAGTTTTAACAAATAGTGACTGTGATAAATGAATTTTAATTTTGGTTTTTCTTAATCTTTCATCCTTAACAATCCCTCATAATCCTCCGAGGCGTCTGAAAAGAAGATGGCCACAGGACCTTCTAATTTAAATTAATGTTTGAAGTACCACCAATGGGTGGTTCCTTCCCAAGATTTTCAAGTGTATATGAAACATCCTACATATTTACCTATTGTATTATTTTGTACAGTTGTAAATTACATTAAATAAATTATTAAAAAAAAAAAAATTTGGTTTTAAAGTGAATATTGACTAATTAGAAACTGTTGTTTTGACCTGGGCCTGCATGAAGTAAAGTTTTTAAATTATTTAGCTCTAAAATTGTATTAAGTAGATTGTCCCTGAAGATGGCCGGATTGGCCGAAACGTCGGACTTAAAAAAAAAAATAAAATGTGTTGAGACTAAATTGGATAGAAATTAAATTTTATTTTAACAAAATTTTTTTATGTTATTTTGGTATAGATATTGTCTTCTGGTAGGATCATATTGGATAGTTATCTGAATAAAAAAAATAATAATAATAATTAAATAGGACTGGCGTTGTGAGATCCATCTTCCCATTTGTAAGAGATACGCATATATTTGTACTGACCCATTCATTAAAAAGGTATCATAGCTCGTTTTTGTTACGCAACCTTCTAATGAGCATTTAAATTGGATATTTCTCAAGTCCGATAAACTTTAAAGTCAATCAAAGATTCAACCTAAATCATAATATATATGTGTATCACAAATAAAAATAACGGTTGCTTCTCCGAGGCCGCTAATGGGGTAAGGTGGAAGGATGGGTTTAAAAAGGAAGGAAAAAAAAAAAGGATAAAGGTAGCCAAGCTTGGATCCTGGAGGACGGAGGGCCAATTAAAGAAATCAGTGATGGGAGGGGAGGGGGGTTTGTGGGCGTGGCTTAGCTAAATAACAGAGGAGCTCGGCATAAATAAGCCCTACTATGATATTACCAAGAGCAATAATTATCCCCAACCTGGAGCTTCTATGGAAGTCCTTCTCTCCCCCCGGCCTCCCACATTTAATATTTCATCTGCCATTTTACCCAAGGCAGAGAGCTAAGCGATAAATTGTTCCCCTTTGCCTCTTTTACATTCAACAACTACCGGGGATACCTTTTCCAGACGATGACCCCCGAGGACCCAACTGCAAATATAGATTTTATTTTATTTTTTTTTACTTTAAATTACCGATATAAGGACTTTGATTATCATGGATGGGAATAATAAACATTTGAAATTAAAAAAGCCTTCAAACAGGGCTGTCCAATATCCCCAATTTTACTTAATTTCCTACTAAATTATAGGGGTATTCATGATCTTTAGTTTAACAGTTAAAGCGTGTTTAATGGAGAAACTCGTGTTAAATGGAGAACTGTTTACTTCTTTTACCATGTTAAAAAGATATAACATATTACATGGTTGTGAGTCTGTTACCAGGTCTGATAAATGGAGAATGACGTCATGCAACAGACCAGCTGAACTTGTCACCTTCTTTTTTTTTGTTGAGTTAACATACTTGCTCGTAGTTTGTGTTTTGATTGTGTTAGTATTGTTTTGGATGTCTTTAAAACTAATAAAGCAATGGATGACAATAATAATAATAATGTAATGACAGTTGTCATCCTCACAAGTTAGAGGATTAACAAGACACTCAGTGGCCAAACTTTTACTCAATTTAAACATGTAATAAAATATTTTAGTGAAAACTTAGAAGAAAACAATAACATGAAGTTTTGGAAGGACAGACAGAGAGAAATACTTTACGTCAATTAACTCATCTTGACTCTCTTCCTCACAAGTCAGATCAACAAGGCACTCAGATGCCAAACCTTCACACAACTTCTTCATTTCACTTACTTTAGGCATATTGTAATAAATTAATTTAATCAAAACTTAGAAGTAAACAATAACATGAAGTTTTCGAAGGAAAGGTTATAAAACAAGTAGATCAAAAAATCCGCTAGGAGCTCTTAATAAGCATTTAACATTTAACATAACTTTAAATAGGGCTACTCACAATTCCTGTACTTATAACATTTCAAATTTAACACAAGATGATGAATATCCGTTATGTGTTTAATAAGCTAAACTACCATAGTCGATGCACCCTAATACGTTTCCAACAGAACACTACACCATGACCTTTATAAATTTCTCTTGTCCTTGACCTCATGCCAACCAAATTCTCAAAATTCCATATAAATCTCTCTAATCATCCTAATCTTTTGGTCCATCCACTTATCTCGTTCTATCCATCCCTACAATCCACTTTGAAAGTTGAAACGGCAGTGGCCAAGAGACTTATTGTAAAATAAATTAGACAATTGGAGCTCTGGCAATGGTCAGATGTACCGCTCATGTAGAGTGTTTCCGGCTTTAGGGAACTTACTCAGCCTCCACTGGGCTCATTACCAGTGACGCATTAATAGGGATGCGTTGGGATCTCTAAGAGCCCTCATACGTGGGGGATAGAGTGTAATCGTTGTACATAATCGTGAAAATGTGACTTGATTATTTATAATTTTATTTTTTTTTCTACATATACATAGTTCGATTATGTTCATTTTAATGGGGTGTATAACAAATTACCGTTTTTCACCCAAATATTTGTATTATTATTTCTTTGATATAAACTATAATTAATACTCAATGAATAATCCATTGTTATCTACCGTTATTAGCCATCTGCTAGTCAATTTCTCGATCCCACACTGATACCATTCTTTGGGATGGATGCCAAAGAACTCTTGGACAGCAATTTCAACTTCTGTAGTATTATCAATTTTTTTTTCCTTGAAGGAAATGGGGCATGGATCGCAACGAGTAGTAATCCGATGGTGCGAGGTCTAGACTATATGGTGGATGAGACAGGAGTTCTATACCAGAAGGGTTTTCCAATAAATTTTCTAACCTCTTAGCTGATTGCTAAGGAGTAAGTTCGTGAGGGTCCAGTATACTGCTCTTTTTCACCTCCCCCAAGGAGAGTAGATGGCGACTAACAGTATCTTTCGACACACCACACTCCCTGGCAAGTTCGTGCGTACTTGTGGACGGATTTGACTCAACAGCTTCCAGCAGAACCTCATCAGTATCCATTAATTGTCGCCCGGAGCCCTTTTTCCTTCCAAAGTCGAACCTCCACAGCTAATTTTTTCAAACCGACGCCGCGCAATGCTATGGTCAAGGACACTTCACCCTTCATATTTAATAATTTCACGATCTGCTTCAGCGGCTGCGAAATTATTTTTTCCAGTAATGCCTTAAAACACTGTCATGTTTTTTCTTTTAAACAAATAGCTAAACTGAGGCTTTTTTTTGAAGAAGTCGAATGGACTTAAACAAGCTTGGAGAGTTCTCTTGAGTGATTATTAAGTATTGGAAAATACTTATTTATTTTTATTTTTTTTTTTAAATTTAAGTATGAATGTACTGAGTTATCACTCTTACTTATTGCTCAGCAACGTTTTGGCAGATTGTAATATTTATTAATTAATAAACAGTTCTCTATTGTGACGCACCATTAGTAAAAAAGCTAAACGGGAAAGGAAAGTGTATAAATTATCGAATTTGAGGTTTGCGAACGATATTGTTATTTTAACCAAAATAAAATAATGAAAATATTTTTCATGGCCTCCCCTTGGACAGCGTGAATCCTTGATATTGAACATTAATACTGATAAGATAATGAAAAATTCACAGAAATGAGAAGTGAAAGTTAATAACCGAAAAATCAGTTTTTCCTGACAATATATTTATTTAGGACAATCCATCTCATTTAACGATAAGAAATAAGAAATAAATAAAAGAAATAACATGGGATGGAAAAAATACTGGTGCATGAAACACATTTTCAAAAGTAAACTACAGTCAGGATTAAAGGCAAAGGTATTAGAAACATGTATCTATCCGGTAATTTTATATCGACCTCAGTCATGGTTACCAACAGAAAAGTACAATCTAAGATTAAAATTAAAGGCTAGCAAAAGAAACACAACTGAAATGGAGGTGGGGCGACATGTTGTTAGACTTGATACAAGAAGGTGGTCCGAAATTGCAACAGATTGGATACCAAGGGAACACAAGGGAAGGAAATGAAGGCCGATTTCAAGATTATTATTTTAAAAATTGAAATAATTTTCAAAAATTATTTTTAAAAATTAATCCAAAAATATTTAATCTATGAAGAAGTGGAAATTTTGTAAATTGTTTACAAATCAGACAGATCCCGTTATAGTACAAGAGCCGGGAAGAAAAAAAAGGCAGGCATTTCACCACAATTTTTCATTACTTAAATAAAAACTATGTATAATTATTAGTCAAAACTGATGAGTTTGTCAAGTATAGTTAGGGGGGAAACAAAATGGTGACTGTTTCAAGATATTAAAAAAAATAATTTTTCATTGGGAGCTCTATAATTTTAAAACTATTATCAACACCAGAAAACCTAAGAGAACATCATTTAAAGAAGAGTAAATTTTCTAAAATATGTGCCCTAATGTTGCTATTTACGTTCAATAGTTCTCGAGAAATAGCTTTTTAAAAACCAACGTTTCATAAAAAATGTACTGAAAAATTAGTAGTGAACTTATTTTGAAACATCTATATCTCAGGAATCATAAACAGTCAAACTAAAGCAAGTTTAATGTGCTATAAAGCAGTTCATAAAGTTTATTTTCGTAACAGTAGAATATTTTCGTGATATTTGACAAAGTAAATTCACAAAATGTTAATTTCTAGTTGTTCGGATAAAATTTTTGATTTTTGAAAAAATACATCTCAGGAACCATAAGACGTACATATGTCTGTCAGTACGCAAAATAAAGGTAATTTAACTTACTATGAAGTAGTTTATGACACGTATCTTCTTAGGGGTATTAGTTTTTATGATATTCGCATTTGACTATAAATTTTGCACATGTAATTTTGTCCGAACAACTATAAATATATTTATTTTATTAAATATCATAAAAACTACTACTCCTACAAAGATAATCGTCATATACTACCTTGTAGTGCATTAAAATAGCTTTAATTTGAGGGCTAATAGACGTCTGTACGTCGAATGGTTTTTGAGATTTAGATTTCTGAAAATAAATCCACTAACTTCTGATGTTTCAGTGCATTTTTTATGAAATGTTGCTTCTTAAAAAGCTATATCTCCGGAACTATTCAACGTAAAGAGCTACATTAGGGCACATATTTTAGAAAATTGATTGAAATTAGGTTTTATTTTAGAGTTTTTGATATTTTTCAAGGTATAGAGCTCCAAATGAAAAAGTAATTTTTTTTATTTTAATTTTGAAACAACCACCATTTTTTATTTCCCCCACCTATACTTAGCAGACTCATCAATTTCGTATAGTTATTATACATGGTTTTCATCAAAGTAATAAAACATTGGGGTAAAAATAACTTTTAGTCCTATAAAAATGCTATATCCTATCTTAAACAGAAATTCCGATCTAAAACCAGAAATAACTGTTCTTATATTTAAAACAATTCTCAGGTCGCTGCTGATGTACGGCTGTGAAGTCTGGGGAGCGGCATCCTTCACGAAAAGGAAACAACTACAATCATTTCAAAATAAAGTCCTATGAATCGCAGTCAATAGAGGATTATATCAAAAAACGGTTCATTAAGTTCCACTCCCAGTTGCCGACAGTAAAAGGAGCTGTGACCTACAACCTGGGAAACACAACCTCAACCAGAAGACTGAAGCCCAGACTGCTGTAGGACATTGTGTTATAAACATTAATAAATATAAAATTAAGTCATAGTCACACTATCTCAATTTTACTTTTTATTATTACTCATTTTATTTATTCATTATTATTATTTTTTTCTATTTTCTTCTCTCGTCCCTTTTTCAAATTAGCTTGTTTCTTTTCACTATTAGAGGGCAATTGTTTATTTTATTTAAGTGTACCAATATCATCATATTTTGTTATTAATTTTACATTCCTCTTTTATTAAGAAGCATTACTCTTATCTATTTATTTTTTTTTTCTTATTTTAATAACAACATTGTATATAGTTAGGGGTGTCTTTTGTCTTTATACCCTCCCTCCCCCAATAATCAACTGTTAAAAAAAAATTATATAATATAACGGTTATATCAACCATGTAAGGCCCATACCAGGCCGATCTGGTATAAAATAAAATGAATAAAAAAAAAGTCCTATAAAAAATGTAAATAAAGCTGAAATTATTATTATTACTACATATGTGAGTATATAGTAAGGGGAAGTATTCTGTTCTTGAAAATATTCGAATTCGAGTTTTCGACAGATATACACGTTTTGAGTCAAATCACCAAGTCAAGCAAAATGACCTGTGTGTGAACAGCCCAACTCAAAAAGCGCTAAGTCGTTTCTGTTTCACAAAGAATTTACATATTTAGGGTATGTGTTATAGGTATGGCTGTTGTTACAGGCAAATATTTAGTTAATAACAACCAACAGAAAGTGCCACTTGTGGCAAAGATTCTGGTTAACTACTACGACCAAGAGTTTAACCAAATCTCTACTGCAAGCTCCCTGATAAAGAGTTGAAACTCAGGACGAAACGTTAGTATGAATAAATAATTTTTTGTTTATTTATCTTCTTATTGCTCACCGCACCCTCCCCCCGACTATCTTCTCCACTTATTAATCTACGGTCAACTATGTACACCTCATTAATTATAATATATAATTATAGTTGAAAACTTGGAAACTATAGATGATAGTTTACTACAAACTCTTTATTAATTAAGCGAAATCAGACTATTTCAACGAGGATAGGACCTAGTTAATATTAAATACCATTTCATTCTTATTGGCATGGCGAGTTTCATCAACAATCAAAATATACAGAGGGGTTTTCAAGAAAATCGATTCAACAAAGTTTTACTTATTTTAACTTCTCTTAAAAATGGCTGAAACGATTTTGATTAACCTCAGTAAGTCAATGAACAATTAATTTTTCATTAATGATAAACATTAATATTATCCTCTTTGAAATAGTCTAACAAGGCTTAAGTAGTTTTTTAAATTACACATTTTTAAAGATTTTATCAAAAACTGCTCTAACTTGATTATATATCTATATCTATGCACAATGATCTTTAATATCAGCTTACAGAATCGACCTGAGGATCCCCGAGCCCACTCTATCCCCCACGTGTGAGGGGCATAGCAGAGCTCGAGAGATCCCAGCGCATCCCTCTCGCCGCATCACTGGTAATGAGCCAGTGGAGGCTGAGCAAGTGCGCTAAAGCCGCAAACACTCAACTTGAGTGGAGA
>NW_027115109.1:1254958-1268468 GCF_000696795.3 Halyomorpha halys
ATAAAAAATAAATAAATAAATAAAATAAATAAATAAAAAAAAAAAAATAAAAAAAAAAATATCAGCTTATGCTTAATGGAATGGTTGAACCAAGCTTAAATGACGAAATTTCAAAATATTCTCTTAAGTATATTAAATTATGCTTATTTGAAATAAATAACTAGTCCCCATTGTTAGTAATAATAAGAACTGGATAAATACAAAATATTAAAAATTTTGATGAATAATTAAAAAAGAAATTGAGGCAGGAGTTAGAATCGGAAAAAACCGAGAGCACCCGATCTTTCCCAATCTCATTCATATGAACATAGCTTCGTTATTTAATTAGGAGGAAAAAATAAGTATATCTCATTATAAGCAGAAATAACTAATGAATAAAACTGAAAGAATTCGATTGTTATGGATTGCCCTATTTCCATGGTTGTTATGTCAATTGTCAGATTTAACTATCATTTATATATGTACTAGTTTTATTTTTATTATTGGTCCAGGGACCCACAAGCAGTTGCGAACATAGCTTAATATGGATAACCCTGCACTGCGGCTGAAGCCTTGTGGGTGAAAACAACCGTGAAGTTCCTGGCTTTGCCTAAGTAGTCCAGTAACCGAAGGGAAACGAGAACACTTTTTATAAACTAACTTTTCTTTTTTCACAGGTTTTAAAATTTAATGTTTCGGGCATATGGAGGGGGGTGGGGACTGTTGAGTAATTAAATTTGAACTAACAACTCTCAACCGAGTTTTAAGTCGTGTCCGTTTTTATGACAGGTGTATAACAGACATGTTGAGAAATTTCGGCAAACAAAATAATAATCGATGGTGTGAACGGAAACTGAATTTGTTTTTTAAATATTTACATGTAATTCTCTAGTACAATACACACACAACTGTGTGACTAAATTCAACAAAAGCTGAAGATAGCAACACTGCACAACGTCGCCATATTTTCCCAAGTCAGTCCCAAACTATCCATAACTCGATAATCGTCCCAATTTGGTCGAACGCGAGAATACTCTCTCCCCTCAACGTATATTGTAATGACGAATCGGCAAAGATTCGTGTATTAACAACTTCTCTTAGTTAACCGTTGGTGGTTCAAACATCTAGAGAAACGTCACGAATAATAGTGTCCTCAGATCAATCATCTAAGTGTTCCTTACATTTGTATGTGCTTAACATTATGCAAGTATTCGGATGTGCATTTACATATAAAATAATTTTGATATCAGGACTACCTTACACCATATTTCTGAATCATCAATCATAAACTTTTACAGGGAACTATAACTTTATTTAATGCATTATTCAATGATTTCAGAATAACGAAATATTCTAGGAAAAAATTAATAGAAAAGATTTAAAAAAAAGTTAAAATACAAATATGTGTTTTGATTTTTTGACGTGCACATTAAAATTGAAATTGACATTAAAAACAAAAGTTAGAATTTGAAAAGTTTATCTGCTTAGAAAGTTTTAAAGATACCAATATTTGTCAGAATATGCGAAGGTGTACTAGTAGTATGAAAGAAATATAACGCTGAAGTAATCCACTTTGTTTCGTAAGAGATACTCCAGAGACATCAAAAGTTTCGTCCTGCTTAATGCGGCACACTAGTAGCAGTGAAAGGTGCGGAAGGACTGGGAGGGGAAGTATGCCTTCCTATTAGTGGTTGTAAAGTTCAGTTGCAAAATAATACTAGGTTTTTTGGTTTTTCTTCCTTTTCCCCTTTTAAATAAAAACATAAGATAATAAAAACATACTTAGTACTTATTATTGAAGAATAAAGTATGTTTTTAAAGTTGATCAAATTCTATCTGTGATTAAGAAGGAAATGATAGTTTTAATTATTAATATATTTCTTTTGATCGAGTATGGCACCCAGGACTGCTATACAAGATCTATAAATTCCTACTCCCTACACATTATCTCATTATCCGTTCTCATCTCTCAGAAAGGTTATTTCAAGTAAATCACAACAGCGCTTATTCATCCCTGTTTCCTCAGTCTGCTAGTGTACCTCAGAGTAGTATCCTTGGTCCTATCCTTTATACAGTTTTTACAGCTGACATCCCAACCCATCCTAACGCTATTCTCACGACGTATACCGATGACACATGCCTATTGTCAGTGAATAATTATCCCTCCAATCCCTCCATTTCCACATCACCACCCTCGAAGAATGGTTCCAAAACTGGAGGATTAAAATAAATTCAAATAAATCCCACCAAATCACATTTACCCTTCGTCGTAAACCTTCGTCTTGCCCCACAGTATCTTTTAATAATACCCCACTTATTCCTGTTGAACAGATCCGTTACTTAGGACTAAATCTGGACAAACGACTGACATGGAATCCTCATACAAGACTGAAAAGACAGGAAACTGCTCGTTAATTCCGACTATTACAACATTTACTAGACAAACGGTCCAAGCTTCCAATCCATTACAAAATACTGATCTGATCTACATGACTATTATAAGGCCTATCTGGACATACAGAATTAAGCTATGGGGCTACCATCTAATTCCTCTCGAATCCAATCCTTACAGTCCAAAATCCTTCGTAAAATCCTTAATGCTCCTTACTTTGTCACAAACCAAATCATCCATCAGGACCTCAATGTCCCCTATGTGGCCGATTGGCCAACCACCCAAACCAACTCGCTTCTAACCTGGCTTCTCCTTCTTTACCTAATAATCCTCCTAGGCGTCTGAAAAGAAGATGGCCACGAGATCTTCTCCTTTAGAAATGTTTTTGGAGTTCTATCAATGGGTAGATTCTCCACATATTTGTATCATGTCATAATATAACTTTGAGGAAATTTACTTGATGTGTATATATTTATACAGTTGTAAATAACAATAAATAAATTATTTAAAAAAAAAATATATATATTTCTTCCGACAATGAGTCTGTAGATAACTTTACAACAGAAATTGGGTATATCTTGGTGTAATGAACCTGTTCTCATTTTTGTTGAGAAGTCTTCTGATTTTCTTCTTTATCATCAGATTGATTTTAATTTTCAAATTCCAAATTAATTTTTAAAAAATTCATAATTAAGATTTATTTTGGTTTAAACTTATACTGAATAAAAATTCCTGATTTTATATATATTTTTATTGCTCTGCTTATTGTCTGAAGGTTAAATGTATGTTAGGCCTGAAACATCGGTCATTTTAAAAGCGTTTTCGATCAAAAACCTCTTTGATTTTACTATATCTTACTCTCTAATGTTTTTATTCGTTGGATCATGGCCGCCTAAAATGGCACCAGCAGATTAGTGTTAAGTGAATTTTAGCTGGAAAGTCTCCGTAAGTACTCAAAAACTATAAATTAATCGATAAATCGATAAATTAAGTACAGAGATATAAAGATGGTACACAAAGATATAAAGATGGTACACAGAGATATACTATATGGTAGCTGAGTTATAAATTTTACACTTTTCTGAAAGTGAGTCGATAATGCAGAATATAAAAAAAAAAGTCTAAAATCTGGTGCAAGTGTAGTTAGTTTGGAATGTTTTTTTAACAATTTTATTTTTTATTCGTATTATAATTTCTTTTTTTTAAAGCAGTAATGAAAGTGATTAGAAAATAAAGTTATTATATTTGCTTTGACAACTATGATCTTCTAAACGCTTATTTTTATTCTTCTCGGTTCCTATCTTTATAGGAAATGCATCCTGGATTCAGAAAATTTTGATAGAAATTGAAAAATCTTTAGTTACAGTATCGAAATTTTTGGAAAACCTCTTAAAAATTCGTATTTCGACAACGGATTGAGATAGAAATGGTTGATGGTGCCGAACTGCATTTTGATGGACTAATTCCCGACATTTCCGCGTGAAACACCCTACGTGTATAGTCATTGTTATCCTATAAATTACTTATGTGGATTGGGAATGACTTGGCATGTCTATGATTTGGCAACAATGAGAAATCATAGATTCATAGTAAAATTAGTTATATAGGAAGTCCCCCTGGTATAATTCGATATTGGATTGGTGGCGGCCACATGCCACTCAGAGTGTGGTGTGTACAGGCAGATTTATTTCTGAGTTTGCGACGTAAATTTATTTTTAATAATTACTTTTTTTTTTAATGGGTTTACACTTGTTTGCTGTTTTATAAAATATAAAAAAAAAATTTATTTACATTATATAAAAAATATATCAGGGATGATCAAATTGAAATAAACAAATTAATTTGTTCTTGAGACAAATCTTGGCTCCCTCCCCTCCCCCCCCCCACCGTCACGACATCCCGACAACAAACAAACGACCAAAAAGACACCCTTCAATAAGAGACACTTCATCAAACTAACATATCTAAAGACCAAATGAGAAAACAGGTATGATGAGATATGAGATGCTTTTTTTTTTTTTAATAATTTATTTATTTTTATTTACAACTGTATACAAATATATACAACAAGTAAATTTGCTGTAAGTGATATAATGACATGGTACAAACATGTGGAGAATCTACCCATTGATAGAGCTCCTGAGGTGTCTTAAAGTAATATGCTATCTCTTACTGGTGGGTTTTGGCGTAGAAGTGATTATGAGAGTGTGCAGTCTTTATGAGATTTTTAACAACACAATAACAGCTGAGAAAGTTTATCAACTCCCAAAACCAGTAAACTGGAAGGGATGTCTTTGTTATGTATTTTTGTGAACTTAACAACAAAATGGCTGGAAAAGTTAATCTACAACAGATCATTTCAATAAAGTTGAAATGATCTGTTGTATTTTAAGGGTAGACAATCCTTCTCAGGTGCTATTATGTTGTTCACTCCAACTGTTTACTCAACTCACTGCACATTTCAAAATATCTTAACACCTACTGAAGAAAAAAAAGAGATAACATCTCAACTGGAAGGTTACTTAATTAAAAATAATAAGCCTTTTTAAACTCTTAATTTCCTTTTTCCTTCAATAGGTATTGAAATGTCTTGGTGTCTAGACATAACACATTAGGGGTATTCATGATCTTTAGTTTAACATGTTAAACGGAAACAGTCATGTTAAATGGAGAAATATTACCTTCTTTTACCATGTTAAAACAATATAACATATAACATGGTTAAGAATCTGTTACTAGGTCTGTTAAACGGAGAATGACGTCACGCAACACACCAGCTGAGCTCGTCACCGTTATGTTTGTTGTGTTTGGTTACTTACACGTAGTTTGTGTTTTGATTAAGTTAGTATTGCTTCAGATGTTTTTAAAACTAATAAAGCAATGTATAACAATAATAATAATAATAATAATAATAATGTAATGACAGTTTTCCATTAACTTATCCTGATTCTCTTCCACACAAGTTAGAAGACCAACAACACATTCAGGAACCAAACTTCCGCTTTTCACTTACTTTAGGTGTGTTGTAATAAATTACTTTAATCAAACTTAGAAGTAAACAATAACATAGTTTTGGAAGGAAAGGTTATAAAACAAATTGCTCCAAAAATCCGCTAGAAGCTCTTATGCATTTAACATTGTGTTAATGTACAGTTGTAAATATCAATAAATGAATTAAAATTAAAATAAAAACACATTCATCAAGACTTCAGGACAGGGTTCATCACAATCCTATACTTATAACATTTAACATGGTAAAACATTTTACATTTAACACAACATCATGAATATTCTTATTATTCATCATGTTGTGACATCTCTCTTCCGATCGTACTCCTTATACCAGAGGTTCCCAAACTTTTTATGCCTCAATTATTCTAATAGCTTTTTGAATATGTAAGAAAAGATGAAAATAAATGACAGAGCAAAGCAGATAATGGAATATACAGTCGATTTCTAAATTTGATTTAATTTTTATACACTTTTTTATAATTGCGACATCCACTTCTGGATGCGTTATGCTAACACAGCTTCGATCATTTGTAAAACAGTTGTATTAATGGCAGAAACATAGTTGATATTTGTTATTCCCACCTCGAGAAACCTGTAAATATGATTTTTATAACAATAGAAAAATATAAGTAATCTATTAATAGAGACCCAAAAACCTCTATATCTCCTTCGTCGACTTCAAGAAAGCCAATGACTCGGTAGACAGGAGAACCTTACTGAGAATACTAAGGGAATATGGTAGTAGACCAGAAAACAATAAACATGATAAAATTAACACTATAGAACACAAACTCCAAAGTAAAGTTCCTGGTAAAAACAAGACCGAGATAGGGAGACGGCTTGTCACCAATATTTAACATTGTACTCGATAAATTCATGAGAGAGTTCTGGAAAATAAATAACGCAGGCGCCGTTGTAGGGACCAAGAAAAACCACTTAAAAGTGATCTGCAGACGATTTAGCCCTCCTGACGGAAACAGAGGAAGAGGCAATTAGTCAAATAAATACCTTGAAAGAAACAGCGGAAAAAGCAGGCATACAAGTCTCCTACGAAAAGACAGAATTAATGACAACGGAGAAAAACTACAGCAAAAAAGTAATAGAGACGAAATATGGACAGATAAGAGTGACAAAGAAATTTAAATATCTAGGAGATATAGTATGCGGTTTGGAAAAAGAGAGCATAAAGGAGAAAATCATTAAGTTTGAAAGGCTAAGCTTCGCAACAAGCAATGTTTATAATAAGAAGAACCTATCGTCTAACGCAAAAATAAGACATAAAACACGGTCATAAAACCTATAATTTTATTCGCAATGGAGACATGTCGCGCTAGCCTGGAAAAATGACTGAAAATAAAGAGATGGATTCTGAGGAGAATCTATGGGCCCAAGAAATCTACAGGGAGATAAATGGGGCACGTGATGAGAATGGACCAAAGGAGACTAAACAAGAAACTATTTGACAGAATCCGTGAATACAAGAGCGTAGCAGGATATGTGAAGCAAATAAGAGAGGAAACAAAAAAATTGAAAATAACAGACGAAGACTGTTTGGATAGAGAACAGTAAGAGTAAAAAAATTGATATAAATCAATGTTCTTGCTGCAAATAAAGAAAAATTGAAGGGTACTGCGTGGTCGGAAGCAAGGGCACGCAGAAATGATGAGAAGATACTGGGAGAGAAGAAAAGGAAAATAAAAAGGGAAAAGTGATATTCGCGTGGCCTTGAAAGGCCGTTACGTGAAAAAAAGAAAAGAAAAATAGTAATCTATTAAAAAAAAAAAAAAAAAATTCAAAATATCTCAAATTAAAAGTACTTTTCATTTTTTGTATCAGAAATAAATAGCCATGATATAGGAGAAACTTTATTAAAAATATAAAGTTGTGCTGCCCAACTTCAATGAGTTGCTAGACACACTAAGTATGCTATTTTAGTCCAATCAGACAATATTTTTGATCTTACAATAAATAGGCCTAACAAGTATAAAATAATAATTATAAACAGTAATAACATATAAAAATATAATATAATTTTTTTCCCTCTTTTTTCCTTGTTTTCCTGTTTCATCTCTTTGGTTCTTTTATCTTTTGTTTTCTTTTTTTTATAAACACAATAAACAATGGTAAATATATATAATATGAAAGAATTTGATAATTTAAAATCGTTTTATTTCTATGGTTGTTATGTCAATATCTATATATGATACTTAGCTATATATGAAACATAATCTATCATGAATAATAAATAACTGAATGTTGTAGGATCCGCGGGCCGCACTAGATATCTTTTTATTATATTCTTCCAGTTATATCTTAATAATTTTTTGTTTTGTTTTGAGTTCCTTTTTATTTTGTTATATTTAATTATTGACGAAAATAATATATCGCGTAGAATATTAGGTTAGAAGAATGGTGATTTTAGAAGTTTCGTTTAAGGGATTGTCTGTCCCGTGCTCCGTAAATGTAATTGATGCTTCTAGCATCATGGCGATTGAAATGAGAGTGTATATAAAGTTATAATGAACAATATAATGAGAGAATCGTTGATTAAATTGTTAACGTTGAATCGTAGGCTGAAGTTCAGGGGTTGAGTCGAGGAATAGGGTTCAATTCATTTCGAAGACGATTTGCAGACAACGCTGTTTAAATCGATCCACCCTCGGGATTTGGTGAGCCTTATTATTATCGGTTCTGTTCATATTCTTTCTCTCTCTCTTTAAAAAAGCTTCCTTTCCTGGAGAGGTATCGAATATTTTGGTTGAAGATTTTATGTTCTCATTACCTATCTTGGATGCCTCTGACTATCATTACAGTATTCGGTATCACAGCTTTCTCTATTTATAAAATCGAAGGAGAGGTTCATTTTTTCGATAGATAACTGTCATAATAATACTACTTCTAGATCATAGCTGAAGATATTTAATTTAATTAATCCAGTCGGAAAATAACACCAAACAGTAGCCAAGGGCGTAGACTGTCCCCCTCTAACATCGTCTTATTCTCTGAACGTAAAACCCTTTAGCCGCAGAAGGCTTTTGAAGATGATTGGCATTTAGGTTTGACTGGGAACGACAGAGTCTGACGCACTGTAGCTACGGGGTCATTCAGCGACAATTTTTAATATAATTTTTTTTAAATGCTCCGGAATGAAGCTACGTAATTTTTTTTTACGTAAAAAATTAAGTAGTTCCTTGGTAGCTATTTGTTAAATAGTTCGTACCTGAGTATATTTTTTAGTTCATCTTCGGTCAGGATCAAGGATATGAATAATTGAAATAATGGGGGTATATAAAAAAAATTAGTATAAAATACAAATACTACTCAAAATATAGTCCATCGTTATCATCCATCATTAGCCATCTGCTAGCCAATTTCCCCTGCGATTCCACGCTGATGCCATTCTTTAGGATGGAAATGGGCCATGGATCGAAACAAGTAGTAATCCGATGGTGTGAGGTCTGGACTATATGACTATATGGTGGATGAGACAGGAGTTCTATACCTGAAGGGTTTTTCAATATTTTTTCACAATTTTCTAACCTCTTGGCTCTTGGCTGATTGCTAAAGAGTAAGCTCGAGATGGACCAGTCTACTGCTCTTTTTCACCTTCCCCATGTGTAGTAGATGGCGACTAACAGTATCTTTCGACACACCACACTACCTGGCAAGTCGCGAGTACTTGTGGACGGATTTGACTCAATAGTTTCCTGCAGAACCTCATCAATATCCATTGTCCTTCTTCCTTTCCAATGTCGTATCTCAATAGCTAAATTATTCAAATCAACGCCTTGCAGTGCACTGGTCAAGGACACCTTCCCCTTCACGAGTTGCTTCAGCAGCTGTGAAATTTTTTTCCACTAATGGTTAAGTAATGGCTTAAAATTACGAGAATTTAATAGGTCACTGTCATGTTTCTTATTTAAAACAAATAACTAAACTGAGGCTTTTTTTTGAAGAAGTCGAGCGGGATTAAACAAGCTTAGAGAATGCTCTAAAGGGAATTATTAAGTATTGGTAAATATTAAATAGGATTTAAATATTTATAGTACTTTGAAATCTTAAATTTGATAATACGGTCATTTTTTGTACACGCCCCCAATGAATAAAACTTTGTGTCAACCAGGTCACATTTGTCTGCGTTACGTACCGGATTGTTATGCCTTGGGCGAGGACGGTGAAACTGTTATCTACCTAACCTATTAAAATTTCAATAATTATACAAATTATTACAACACAGCTAATATGCGGGCAGTGATGTCCTTGTTTCCAATGCACTGGCTGCATATATGCGTTTAACAGTTGGGGAAATAGAAGCGACATAAGGGGTATTCATGATCTTTAGTTTAACATGTTAAAGCGTGTTAAATGGAAAAACTCATGTTAAATCGAAAAAAATTGCCTTCTTTTACCGTGGTAAAACGAAATAACATTTAACATGACTGAGAGTCTGTTACTTGGTCTGTTAAATGGAGAATGACGTCACACAATAGACCAGTTGAGATCGCCGCCATTTTTGTTGTGACAGCTCAGTTCTTTCGTGTGTTTGTGGTATTCATATCCCTGTTATTAAACCAGAATGGATAATTTTAATGATACATATGAGAAAAAAAACAATGTAATTTCATTGTACTATCTAAAAATTTGTAAATGCTCGCCAGATAAAAATCTCACTATATGAACCATGTAATTATTCTTAGGGGACATATGTCCCAGAATAAAGTTATTTTTTCATTTCATTTCATAAGCTAAACTTTCACACAAATTCCACTTTTCACTCACACTAGGCATGTTGTAATTAATTACTTAAATCAAAACTGAAGTAAACAATAACATGAGGGTCTGGAAGGAAGGTTATAAACATAAAGGCTTATACAACAAGTTGCTGAGAAAATCCGCTAGGGGCTCTTATGCATTTAACGTTTAACATGACTTCAAATAGGGCTGCTCACAATCTTATAGTTATAACATTTAACAAGGTAAAACATTTAACATTTAACACAACATCATGAATACCCCTATAATAAAGAAACATCGTTATGTCATTAACGATGTTTCTTTATTATCTTAGGTAACCCTAGAATACGAATTTATTCATCTTATCTTCAAGGGCATAATTGAATGAAATCATTTCAACTTTATATTAAATAAGTCACGTTTAATAAGATAGAGGCAGAGGACCTAACCAAAGGACTTTTAGGGCGTGCTTAGATGGATAACTTCTCTAATACTAATTTCGAAGTAGAGCTCAATAAGATTTGAGTTTTATCTCTCTAAGAAGCAATGTTAGGGAAAATTCAAATGTTTATAATTGCAGAACACATCATTTAGCCATTGTTCTATATAAAGAAGAAATTTTACATATTATTCTTAAATCGCATCTGTACCGGTTTTATACAAGGTTTTTGTTTAACGAAAACCGTTATTCAACTCGATTATTTCAATTTTGTTTTTCTGTATTAGAACAATGCCGATATATAATTTAACATAGAGCGCTATGCAACATTTGAACTACATAGAAAATTACGTTGACATTCAGGGTCAAGGTGTATGCAAACTGGTCACAGGTCTCGGCGTTACTGAGACTGTAAACGTGATCCAATATAATACAGACAAAAATAGAGCAAAAGGGTTCAATGCTAGAACGTATGATGGCATAAGTATCGCCACAGAATAAAGAATTTAAATATTAAAAAAAAAAAGGAACATTTGTTTCGGAGTTTCCCAGGCTGTATTAAATATTTTGAATAAATATAGTTGTGTTTCTATTATATCTTAATAATTATTTTTTGTTTTTGAGTTTTAGTTCCTTTTTATTTTGGTATATTTAATTATTGAAGAAAATAATATATCGCTTAGAATATTAGGTTAGAAGAATGGTGATTTTAGAAGTTTCGTTTAAGGGATTGTCTGTCCCGTGCTCCGTAAATATAATTAATGCTTCTAGCATCATGGCGATTGAAATGAGAGTGTATATAAAGTTATAATGGACAATATGATGAGAGAATCGTTGATTAAATTGTTAACGTTGAATCGTAGGCAGAAGTTCGGGGGGTTGAGTCGAGGAATAGGGTTCAATTCATTTCGAAGACGATTTGCAGACAACGCTGTTTTTTTAAATCGATCCACCCTCGGGATTTGGTGAGCCTTATTATTATCGGTTCTGTTCATATTCTTTCTCTCTCTTTAAAGAAGCTTCCTTTCCTGGAGAGGTATCAAATATTTTGGTTGAGGATTTTATGTTCTCATTACCTATCTTGGATGCCTCTGACTGTCATTGCCTCTGGTATCGCAGCTTTCTCTATTTATAAAATCGAAGGAGAGGTTAATTTTTTCAATAGATAACTGCCATAATAATACTACTTCTAGACCATAGCTGAAGATATTTAATTTAATTTATCCAGTCGGAAAAAACATCAAACAGTAGCCAAGGGCGTAGACTGCCCCCCTCCAACATTTTCTTATTTTCTGAAAGTAAAAACCTTAATATTTTGAATAAATATAGTTGTGTTTAACTTTGTCTGATATATTGATATTATACAGGGTATTTCTGGGTTAATTGTCCTAACTAATAATATGAATTATAGATCTCATAGTAACAAAAAAGGTCCTATAAAGGTATGTTAACGATTTTTATTGAAGATAGTCACGTCTAAAGATTTTTATTGTTATCAATTATTAAGGATATAGTAGATAAATTAATATGTGTTCCAACTACTTTATTAATTAAACGTAAACATTAATATTCATATTGTTGATGTTCAAAGTGTTTTTCTTGTGCATTAAGACAGGTTCGGCATCTTTGTTCCTAAAGCGACTTTGGCCGAACGGCACTGGTTATGTGTTATTGTCACGCTCTCCAGATATGACACCATTGGATTTATTTGTTTTGGGTGACATTAAACTAAACGTCTGAGCAAGCATGGTCAATGACCTTGAGTTTCTACGAAGATGGATAATTTAAAGATGCGAAACATATCCAGTGGTGTTTGGCCACAACTACTGTAGGAAGAAATGTCCCGAACCATTTTAATGCACGAGGTAATGACATACAATATTATTAAATATAAATTTTAATGATTACATTTCGTTAATAAAGTATTTAGAACACATATTAGTTTATTTATTGCTATGTACTGTCTCGAGATTTAGTCGGGATGCCAGGATAATCGCTGAAGGCAATTATTCAAAATAAGTTATTAATTAATTTATTTAATAATACCCCACTTATTCCTGTCGAACAGATCCGTTACTTAGGACTACATCTCGACAAACGACTGACATGGAATCCTCATACAAAACTAAAAAGACAAGAAACTGCTCGTAGATTCCGACTATTGCAACATTTACTTGACAAATGGTCTAAATTGCCAATCCTTTACAAAAGACTGATCTACATGACTATTATAAGGCCTATCTGGACATACGGAGTTGAGCTTTGGGGCTCCACTAAACCATCAAATTCCTCCAGAATCCAATCCTTACAGTCCAAAATCCTTCGTAAAATCCTTTATGCTCCTTACTTTGTCACGAATAAAATGATCCATAAAGACCTTAATTTTCCATATGTTGCCGATTTGGCCAAAACCAGATACCATTCCTTTCATGGAAAACTTCCCAACCACCCAAATCCACTTGTTTCTAACCTGGCTTCTCCTTCATTACCTAATAATCCTCCTAGGCGTCTGAATCCTCGAGATCTCCTTCAGAAAAGTTTTTGGAGTTCTATAAATGGGTAGATTCTCTACATGTTTGTATCATGTCATAATATCATATACAGCAAATTTACTTGATGTGTATATATGTATACAGTTGTAAATATCAATAAATAAATTATTAAAAAAAAATTTGACATTTTTTGATTATGTTCATTTTATTTTTCTGTTTATACCGTATATAGATTTTATTTACTTTCTCCTTTTTTTATTTTTAGTATGAATATGTTCAATTAGTACTATTATCCGTTGCCCAAATTTGCGGCAGATTGTAATAATATTTATCAATAAATAAAGTCATTATCTACCGATGTTATTTATTCGAGATCTTCTTCTCTAGAAATGTTATTGGAGTTCTATCAGTGGGTAGATTCTCCACATGTTTTTATCATGTTACTATGTCACATACAGCAAA
>NW_027115109.1:1268728-1273807 GCF_000696795.3 Halyomorpha halys
AATTATATAATATATAATTATATAATATAATATAACAAGGAGTGGTATATTAGGTAATATGACAGTAAATAAACTACATAAAGGAAATAAGTATTTATTGATAAATGATATTGGTATGATGGCGTCCAGGGCCCTGTTTCATAATGAAAGCTAATAGTATTAGTTCATAGTACAAGTATAGAAACAATAGTGATAATTGTTTTAGTGATAATTTATTAGGCTCAATAAAAATAGTAATTATTTACTATTTGAGTTTTTTTGACCGCACCCGGACCATATTCCATTCATCTATACACACGGTCAATCAATAATCTTCCAATAGTGATAATAATACTAATACTTATTTTTTTTCATGTAAGGATGACTATTAGTGTATATTGCAGGAATTAAAAAATACTAAAGTACAAGTTACTATTGTACAAGTCTGTGTAATTGAATTAAGATAATTCAATAATACTAATAGTATTAGTTTGTACTTTATTATGAAACGGGGCCTTGGTCTTATAGCCGTTCTTTAGACTTCGTCCGGTCAAAGTGCATCTTGCCCTCTCTTCGGTCTTCTTACTTCTGTACCTCTACCACTTCTGTCTCTGTCTCTGTTCTGTGTTCCCTTTACTTCTCTCCTGGCCAGATCCCCCTCTCGTTCTTAGACGCGTTACCTTTTCGGAACCTTATTTCCCATTGGCCATCATCAGCCACACCCAAGAAAAATACGTTACAAGGGGTGGTCCACTTAGAAAAGTGTTTGGTCCATGTGTTATTTATAACTGACCTACCGACAAAGCCAGCAGGATATACCTACTTTTAATAGATTTGTTCAGCAAGGACCTTTTCGCCACTTGCGAAATGTGAAGTGTCCTTTGTTGATATACCCGGTACAAGTATGACAAGTCACAAGACAAAGACCCCTATAATATTAATAATTGCTAATACCTCGATACACATCATTATTATAGCCTAAATAAATCATAATATTGAAACTTTTTAGACGTGAATATCTCCTGAGCAAAGCATTAACAGACATACTTCTAAAGTGAATTATTTTGAGATCCTTAATTCATATTATTAATTAGAGCACTTAACCATGAAAATTCATGTATATATACCTACTACATACGGTGGAAAGTCCAAAGGTATTGTAAAAGTATATTTAAATTTGTGAAGTAAACCTGTACTGCTAGAAACCATGAAGGGCCAAAGACTCAGTACGTTGTAAAAACAACGGTTTTGCTAGGAGATAATTTGTTCTTGAACCCGCTCAATAACCAAAAGTTTTTCCCTAATTAAGGGACCCTCTTGGTAGAGGCTATGTGCGTCTAAAGAGCTCACAGGATTGACTCACAGTTTAAGGGACAGTATGAATAATTATCTGCCACAGCCAGGTACGAAACTGCTTGCTTAATTTGTGATGTATTTATCAAAAATAAAAACTAAATTATAATTAGAATATATATTCATATAGAATACGCTTATAGAGACGCAAACATACACACATCACATTTCTTATTACCGTCCGATAATTGTTATTGATTTTTTCAAAATTAGTAAAATCGATTTTAATCTTGCGTGTAGTGACCACTGTAGATGGAAGGTATAGCGCAACACTCGTTCCTTCCGTTCCCGTCCACTCTTACGTCACGACAATATTGAGTGAAGCATGACGGATCGCGAGAGGTAGGGACGAAGTTGTTGACTACTCCGTGACGCGTCAAGAATCCTAATTGTTAATACTGAAAATTTATTAAGGTGACGTGACGCGGCGTCACAATTAATCCAGGAGCTAGCAATTTTTTAATTACTGCTAGAGCAGCAGAAGGTTTAACTAATGGATATGAAAGATTTCATTATTTAGTTGAAGAAAAAATGTTGGGGGGCTCAGAGTTTTTGGCATGTACAATTTTTCAAAAAATTTTAAAATTCACTAAAATGATTTTAAAAGCAACACAATAAATTTTAAAGTAAAATGCAAAATTGATTTAAGTTTATTCACACAATACTACGCGGGAAAAATATGAGTATTGATTTAATCATTTCAGAAAGAATAAAAAAAACCTAGTGCGCACCGCATGTGCCTCACACAATTTTTACTCACCACCCTGGAAGGCAAGAATTTCAAATAAAAAATCTTTATTTTTCTGTGTCTGTAAAAACTTTCATTTTAGACTTTTTCTAGATCCGAATAAGGAATAACAACTTCGTTCCTGCCAAGAATACAACATTTTAACAAAATATAAGCCTTGTACATATAATTGGAATCGGGAAACATCGGATACGCTCGGCTGTCTCATGCTATGTGACAGCAAATAAATTAACACCAGGAACTGGGGATACATTGCTCTAATTAATTTTTCCTTATTTGTGATGGTATATCCCGATACATTTTTTTAATCACTGCTTTAATTTTAAAATACTTTCAATTAAATAGTAATTTTAAGTTAATTAAAAAAATAAAAATGCCTAATTTGATGATATATTTTGATCATATTGGGTACAAATTTTGATTTATTTTTAAATATTTTTTTTCTAATCTTGTGTTAATAGAAAATGCCTATTATATATTACGAGTATAACAATGGTATTTTTTCATTAATTTTTTAAACAAAAATGAAACATCTTTTTTTCTATGATTATAACAGCGTTTAATTGCAACAGTTATTGATTAATAGGTATATATGACAAATTTTAGAAAGTGGTGCAAAGTTTCCTTTCGTACCCATACAATTTTTTTGACTTTCTGAAAAAACAAATTGGATATAATGGTGTCAAAATGATGTTAGCTAGCAGATTTTTATTCGTTAACACTGAAAGGAATCTGAGTTATAAATTTCAATTTTAGACATATAATTGAATAATATTGGAAGAAGATAGTAGACCGTATAAAGTAGATAGTCCGGAAGATACTTCCTTTTTTTTATTATTATTATTTTAAGGCATCAACCACTTTGGTGTCATTATTTCCTCAGTTTCCTATTTTTTTCATTCCTTATTGCTTTAATTTCTCAATTTTGTCTTAATTTCCGAATTGAAATGTGTACTTTTGGTAAAGATTTGAGTGATTCAGAAATTCAAAAAGTTTATTTTCAGTCCGTTTGTTATACTGCAAAATTGAATGGAGGTCAGAGATGTTAATTCGCAAAGATACTTTCTTAACTTAAGCTTATTATTTTTTTTTTTGCATAATTTTTTACTTTCTCTGTAAAAAAAAATATTTTTTTCATTTACCCTCACGAAGCCCTGCAAAGTGGGGCGAAACGTTAGCTAACATTAAATACTTTTTCTACTATTTAGGTACAAAATTATTCACCGCCTATCTTCCTACGATATAATTGAATATATTTTTTATTATATGTAAGATCATTTAAAATTAATTTCAAATCAATTAAAATATATACATATCCAACTTAATTTATTTTCATCATATTGCATAAACATTTCGATATACTTTTATTTCAATTGAAAATGCATAATATGCATTGTAACATAGATATTTTTCATGGAATTTTCAAACAAAAATGATTTTTTATTTTAATCTTTTTTTTAGTGGTTCATATAAATAGAAATTAGATAATAGCGTTTTTTTTTTCTTTCGTTTCAACTCTAAGGAAGCTGAAATATAAATTTTAGACTTTCTGACTCAAAAATTTTGGGTATTAAAAAAATTACAAAATCTGTTATGGAGTAAGTTACTGTTACTGAGTAAACCTACAATTACGGTATATTTCTTAGAAATATTGTTTTAATGTAGATTAATTATACGATCTACCATAATTAAGGGCAATAACTATTAGTGTTCTCAATATTCATTCATATCTTAAATACAGAAAAAAGAAGAACGAAAATAAATGTAAATGATTATAATTATTACTAAAAAAATAAAGAAAATGAAATAATAAAATAAATATAACAAACAATTAAAAATGTAATATATGTACAAATTAAAAAAAAAAAATATATATATACATTATGTTCATCTTGTCTATTATTTTGTTTGTATATATTTTAAGAGAGTTTTTTTTTTTATTATTTTTTTATTTTTTTTTTTTTTTTATTTTTTCTTATTCTTTTTATTTATTTTAGTATGTATGAGATCATTCATCACTATTACCTATTGCCCACAACTGTGTGGGAGATTATAATATCTATCAATAAATAAATCTATCTAAAAAAAAAAAAAAATTATATACAAGATAAAGAAAATTAAATTTAAGTAAAAATAAAATAATTACACATTCTTATTTATATACAACATTTATATTAAGCCTTGGGAGCTCTCAACCAAGCTTTGCCTCCCATGTCTGGAAGGTAAAGCAGAGCTCCAAGAGATCCCAGCGCTTCTCTCCAGCCACGTGAAAGTCAGTGGAGACTAAGAGAGCTTTACGGTATCAACCTTCTTGTTTTCCAATCATTCCTTTATTTCTCAAAGGTAGGATTGATGAACTCTACCTCCAAAACTTTTTTTTTTTTGAAAAGTTTTCCACTGTCCTTGATCAAAAAGTTTAAATTACGCTGTAAATGTTAAACTAGTTTTGAAAGATGCTGAATTTAAACTCACTCTCTCGAAGGCTAGAAATGCCATAATAATAACTGATCGCCCATAGACAGTATTACATTTCTCGGTCGGTGCTGTGTTGTAGTGCGTAGTTAGGTCTATCATCTATGAAGTAAGTGAGGGTCTGCGGAGGCGGGTTTCTCGACCTTCATGATTCGTGACTGCTTCTGATGGTACACCTCTCTCCTCTATCCGCGCCCGGAATAGAAATCGACCGGTTCTGCTTTTTCCGAGTTGGTGACCCTCTACCTTTTTACCTAGATCTATCAATAAACATTTGCTGAACTAACCCTTAAAATTAATAAAACAGTTATTATGACTGTCAATCGAACGAAAGACGACAAAAGAACTAGGGTTTATACAAAAACCGACATTTTAGAAAACCGGTTTTAACCGGTTTCGAATTTTTATAAAAAATTTTTTGCTCGAATATTCTGTAATTCGAAAAAAAAATTTTAACAGAAAATTTAGAGTGATTAAAAGCAGTTCTTGACTGAAATTATTTACTGTTCAATTTTATTGATAGTAAA
>NW_027115109.1:1274697-1277275 GCF_000696795.3 Halyomorpha halys
TTTTAAATATTTCTGACACAACAATAATTATTTTTTCACTTTCTTGAGACTGTTTATTATTGTTTAAATAAAGTCAACAGTGTCCAAATTAAAGTCTCAAAACATTCTTAATTTTCTGAAGTAAATATCAAATCTTGATAGCAAGGTTTAATAGAGTTAGATTGATTATAATTAAAAGTTTTAATATTAATGACATAGTGATGAATTAGAGTAATTTTGACTGAAACTAGTGAACTGAGCAGAATAACCTGTATAAAGTTTTAAAAATATTTATTGTGAGTGTAAACTGTTTTTTCAGATTGTTCTTGAGGATGGCAGAATTGGCTGAAACGTTGGTCTTTTAAGAAAGAATGTTTTGAGACTTTAATTTAGATACTATTCTTTTTTTTAAAATAGAAATAATTATGTTTTAATATACTTTACTGTTATTGATTAAAAATTAAAGTCGCAGCAAAAGAATGTGAGTGACATGAGTGAAATCTGATAATATTGGGAAGGAACCACACAACGGTGGTACTTCAAACTTTGATTTAAATTAGAAGGTCCCGTGGCCATCTTCTTTTTAGACACGATGCAGGATTATCGGTGATTGTTAAGGATGAGAGATTAAGAACTAGTGGGATGAGTAAGGAGTTTAGAATGAAAGGACACATATCTATTTCGGGCCAAACCTGCAACGAAAAGGATGTTAAGATCGTTGTGGATGATTTTTTTTTTGTGCCGAGAGGAATTTGATGGTTTGGAGGAGCCCCAGAGCTTAATTCCGTGTGTCCAAATTGGTCTGATTATTGTAGTATATAATAGTTTTTTTTGTAGTGAATGGGAAGTTTAGAGCGTTTGTCAAGTAGGTGTTATAGTAATCGAAATCTAGGAGCTGTTTCTTGTCGTTTCATTCTTGTATGTGGATTCCACTAAGTCATGGATAAGTGGAATATTTAAAAAAGTATACTGTTGGACAGAAAGTTTGAGGTTTACGAAGGAGAGTAAAGGTGATCTGGAGGGATTTGTTAGCATTTATTTTGATTCTACACTTTTGACGCCACTGTTCAATGGATGTTATGTGTGTCGTAGGGTCGTTGTTTACAGACAGTACAAATGTGTCATCAGCGCATGTTGTTAGGACTGTATTAGGGTGGGTTAATAATAAAATAAATAATAATTTAGACTAAAATACAGTTTGTAATAAATTGATTGTATGGCTGACCTGATTGTGAGAAAACTTAAATAATATAGTTGTTAAGTGATAATGGTTTAAATAATGCATCAAATATAAGTTCTCATACATTCTCATAAAACTTATACAATTAAAGTTTTAAAATTAAATGAACAAGTGGAAAAATAGGTAATTTAACAGAAGATAATCCGTTAAAATAAATAAGAAAGATAATGTTCTGTTAAATTACATATTTATTTTATTAGCTTATTAATAAATTAATACGATTCCCTATTTTTTTTTTTATTGTTTTTATAGATTCAGGTTAAACAGGAAGCCTGCAAAAAACTTTAATAGTCGGATCTAAGGTTTAAATTTAAAATAGTTAAGGTTCTTATGCTAATTTATAAGTAATATATAAAATTGTTTATTTAAAGTCTTTGAGTGAATGCATAAATCGTATTCAAATTGGAATTTATTCCAGCTACGCGTTGTGAGGAATATATCTAGTTTAGGACGCGTTTTGGTTACTGAGCATTTGCGTTGGTACCGCAATTGAGCGACAATATCCTGGGTGATAGGAGCCTATTGCCTTGTTACAAAAAGATTTCCCCTCTCTTCCTTTCTCCCTGTTTTTACCCCGACGTAATTTTATTTCTATATCCTATGTAGGGAGAGTCGGGGTAGATTGATACACTGGGGCATTGATGCACAATGGAAATTTTGAAGATTGGATCGGTTCAGAATATTTACATCCCCTCACAGGGATGGTTATAACCCATGACAGGTTATAACCCATAGAAGACATTTTTATGCCAAGTTTAGTCAACGTCAATATTACAAACGTAGCAGAGTGGTAACCTTGCCGTATATGTGTTCTTTAATCGTGCGATTTATCCAGGGAAATTCTTCAGAACCGAAGGTACAAACTATGGATGTTGTAGCAAAGAAAAAACAATTTTTAAACATTTAAATAATAGAAGTCAGCACTGAGAGTATTTAGTTTAATTTGGGACAAGTTAAAATATTGTTAGCAATAATAAACAATAACTACAAAAAATTGAATAATTTGTTAAATAATTAAAGGAAAATTAAATATGAGCTTGAATCAAAAGAAAGTGAGATCACCTGGGACCTGTTTTACAATGAAAGTATTAGTCCACAAGTACAAGAACACAAACTATAAAATACAAACTTTAATACATTTTTTTCATATTTAAGGACGACTATTAGTGAATTGTATTAGTCAGTGAAATTGTACTAAATACAAACTACAAGATTAGTAGTGTTAGCTTGTACTTTATTACGAAACCGGGCCCTGATCTCTTTAGAACGCAATCTTAAAGCTGCTTTGCGATTTATTCAGTGAAACTCTTTAGAACCAAAGGTAAAACCTATGGATGTTGTAAAAAAAAAAAAAAAAAA
>NW_027115109.1:1277830-1284784 GCF_000696795.3 Halyomorpha halys
GCATTAAGGATTTTACGAAGGATTTTGGACTGTAAGGATTGGATTCTGGAGGAATTTGATGGTTTAGTGGAGCCCCAAAGCTCAACTCCGTATGTCCGGATAGGGCTTATAATAGTTATGTAGATCAGTCGGAAAAGAGTATTTTATAAAAATATTCCCCAACCAAAATTACATTTTATTTCTCCTAAAATTTCACATACGTGGTGAGAATAGTCTAGGATGGGTCGGGATGTCAGCTGTAAAAACTGTATAAAGGATAGGACCAAGGATACTACCCTGAGGTACACCAGCAGACTGAGGAAACAGGGATGAATAAGGGCTGTTGTGATTTACTTGAAATAACCTGTCTGAGAGATAAGAACGGATAATGTATAGGATAATATGTAGGGGGTAGAAATTTACGGATCTTGGATATTTCCAAATTTAAATAATAAAAATCAGCATTTATAGTGTTTGGTTTAAATTAGGACAAGTTGAAACTATTTTTAAACATTTAAATAATAAAAATCAGCATTGGGAGTATTTAGTTTGATTTGGGACCAGTTGAATATATTGTTAGTAATAATAACAATAGATAAATTAAAATATTAAAGAATTTAATTAATAATTAAAGGAGAAAAAATGGAAAAGTAAAGACGGGAATTTGGATCAGAAAAAGCCTTCCAATCTCTTCAGATCGCATACACACAGTTGTTTTTTTTTTTTCCAATTTCTTCAGTAAAACTCTTTAGAACCAAAGGTGGATGTTTTACAAGTTCAGCATATTGTTAGCAATAACAAACATGGGCAAATTCGAAATAATGAAGAATTAGTTAAATAATCAAAGGAGAAAAAAGAAGACAGGAGTTTGAATCGGAAACCGTCGGATCTCTTCAGATTGCATTCATATAGATGTTTTGCTTGAATGGTGGCCCATCTGACAAAAAAATTTAATTTTTTATTTTGTTTTTGAGAATGGAGTTAATTTGCAATAAAACCAATAGCTTAGGAAAGTCTGTAAGGTCGACCTCAATAAAGAAAGTAGCCGCAGTCTACCGTATTATCTCAGGAATACATTCATTCATAACATCATAACTTTTTTTTTGTTAAATTTGCCTACATTCAAGCTTCGTTTTATTTTGTTAAATTGTTGTAATATTGGCAAGAAAAAAGCTAATATTTGATTAATTATTTATTATATGATTGTTTGAGAGTGGTTTATTTTATTATGAATTTACACAATTTTGATCCTTTTTATTCTCAACCTTTATTCTTTAATAACTCTCCAAACGTTTCAGCCCTCAGGCCATTCTCAAGGAGACCTATAAAAAATTTTTTATTTTTATAACAATTATATTATTTCCTTAACTACAAACTGATTTCTTTGGCCATACCTTCAATATTGATGTCATTGTTTTTTAAAATCTCAATTTGTAGGCTAATTGCCCATGACACATCTATAAAATAAATTAATTATTAAAATAATATCATAACAACTTCATAAAATTTTTGTTTTTAAATAGATTTCTTACTTTCATAACTTTTTTTATATCCTAAATTAAAAAATCCTTTGTTATAAACAAACTTCTCCTGTTTTACCTATATTATCACGTAAAAACAAACAGGTTAGGGCTCTGTTAACACCTTATAGTATAAAACTATAGTTGTAATTATATAAAAGGTTTTCAGAAGGAATAAAGAGGCCTTTTAAGGATTATGATATGGAAGATATATCATTATGTTTCAAATCGAACAATAAATAAAAAAATTATTATAGTCGCATAAAGGACCCAATAGATAGTAAATATCAATCTGGATTAGTATATAAAATTCCATGCATTAATTGTCCAGCCATATATAAAGGTTGAGAGTAAAAAAGATCAAAATTTTATAAATTGATAATAAGCTAATATTCGTTAATTAAGAATTTTGATAAAATAGAATAATAAGTAAAGTAGTAGAGATGCGCGTTACTTAATTTTTCATTTTTTAATTAATTTCACACTTTTCTTCACTTTAGCTTAGTCTGTATGCATTGAAGTTCCAGCAATGGCCAGTTTCTTCATTCAAGCTCTGAGCGTCTGTCACTCATGAGTAACTTGCTGGTGCTCAGTGACGCGGCTGGGAAAGAAGTGATGTACGTATGATTTTATTTTTATCCATTTTAGTTTATACTTAATGTTTTTATTATTATTATTTATTTACTCGAGTTTATTACTTACTAGAGTTCTGCCATACCACCCAAATTTTTTTAAAAATTTATTTAAATTATTTACCTGTTTTTTTTTTTCCTATTTTCTATTATTTAGTTCAGTTAGCCACCTATGTTTATTTATGATGTACGTATGATTTTATTTTTATCCATTTTAGTTTATACTTAATGTTTTTATTATTATTATTTATTTACTCTTTACATCATTTCATATGTGTTGAGTGTGGTTGAATGTATTATTCCAATAAATTATTTTTAAAAAAAAGTTTGTATGTAAGTTGTGAATGATTACTTAAAACGCTAATAAACCCCGTTGATTGTATCATAATTCTTCAATAAAAACTATTAATAAATAGAAACAATATTTGAGAGGGAATCCGGTTGCTAGGTTAGTGACTGATTGAGGAGGAAATATGTTGGTTTGCCGATGGATGAGCGGTTACCTGGATGTAGATTGTAGATTAGGGGGGGGGGCAATAGGAGCGGATTGATTTGGCAGAGAGAACAGAGGAGGAAGGAATGTAGTAGGTAACGGGGGCACCTCGAGCGGGGGTGGCTCCAAATGACTTAATGCCCTCTCATTATCCTCATTATCCAAGCCATAATGACAGGAAGTAGGGACCAACGCCCAATTAGAACAATTTCGTTCCCGAATGGGTTTAAACACCCGATTCCTCTTCAGGTGCTTCGTCCGCCCCGACCCGTACCCTCTAAATGACTCCTCGAAGGCCTCTCGATTGATAAACACATATCATAATAGCAATTTCAACGTCCTTTCTGATCTAATGTGTGGCAAATTGATTGTAATTGTAGTAGATCTACTCCAACCAGTACGATAGAAAAACTTTTCTTTTTTTTTTTTTAAATTAAACCAGATTACCCTGAAAGGACTAGTCTGCATAGTGTTAGATACTGGATTGAAACTCCTAACCTGAAAGACCATAATTAATTAGATCTTTTGAAAAGGTCCTCTTCCTTGTTTAATTATTTATTTTATATAATTATTAAACAATAACAACGTTTCGTGGTTGTCACCCCATCATCAGGTATCTACAACAAATCTCAAACTCATCCTACGCATACAACACTTAATCAATATATAACAATTTCTTTTTTGGAAAATTTAAAACAATTACCTGATTAAAACACCTTTCAAAATTACATTTTATTTTCTCCTTATTAGTATTATAATGCTTTTTTTTTTTTTTTTTTTTTTTTTTTGGACTTTATTTATTGATTGATATTACAATCTGCCCACAACGGGGTGCCCACACTGTTGAGGGGAATAGGTAAAAGTGATGAATGATCACATTCTTACTAAAATAAGAATAAAAAAAAATAAATGAAAAAAATTACATACAAATAAATAAAATTCCTCTTAAAATATATACAAACAGAAGGATAAAGAAAATGAACTTAATCAAACTATATGCATGAAAAAATTCTTTTAACCGCACCCGAACTATCTTCCTTTTATACATAACACACGGTCAATATATAGGGTGTTTTTTTGAGCCCGATAGAACTTGAAATTGTAAAAAATAACACAAAAAATTAAATTGTAATCAAAATTTTTTTTTTATTCGAAAGATCAATACGTGACATTAACATTTGAAAATGATTTCGGGGATATGGGCACCGCGGCTGTTCTTGACGAAGCGCATTCTGGACGTCCAATTTTGGCCGTATGTCACGAATAACACGAACAATGCTGGCCTCCAAGGCGTCAATTGTTGCTGGTTTATCAGCATAAACCAGTGACTTCACGTAGCCCCACAGGAAATAATCGAGAGGTGTCAAATCGCACGACCATATGCGGCAATTTTGCTTATTAACAAACCCGTTAAGTCAAAAATGCGCCTCATCGCTGAACACAATTTTACAGATTGCGCTTCGTCAAGAACAGCCGCGGTGCCCATATGCCCGAAATCATTTTCAAATGTTAATGTCACGTATTGATCTTTCGAATAAAAAAAAAATTTTGATTACAATTTAATTTTTTGTGTTTTTTTTTACAATTTCAAGTTCTATCGGGCTTAAAAAAACACCCTATACATTATTTATCTTTTGAGATAAGGTAACTTTGATTAAAAACAAATTTCTTTTGAACCTTCCCTCTCGCTATCTTTATTCTTCTACGTTTCGGCCCCAGGCTATTATCAAGGATAACACTACAGTTCATTTTTTCAGCATTAGATTCTCTTTGATTAATTATTTAACTGTAAACGATTTGGGCATAGTAGCCCGCAGTAGGTAAAAATTAAAATAATTGTAAAGTATGTTCGTAGAAATATAGTGTTAAATAAATTAGAAGTATATAGTATGAATATATTAGGTGTCTCCTTGATAATTTCTGAGGGCCGAAACGTCGGAGAAAAAAAAACAAAGATATCAAGATGTTGATAACTGAATTTTGTTTATGTTAATTAGTTTCTCTCTAGAGCTCTTAGTTCTGGAATTTTCTATGGAAAGGGTTATTTTAAAGTAAGGGTTAATAAAAATATTCTAGTCCTTAAAACATTTTATATCGATGATTTTCCAATATGACGCGTCCTGAAGGCGTAAATCGATAAAAACTGTAAACAATATTTTTTTTAATGGATCTTGAAGGTTTGAGGACAGATGTTGAACAATCGTAAAGAATAAAATAGTTTTTCCTCAAAGTCCATCATCATAATTTAACTATCCAATCCCGGTCGAGGAAACACAATGCCTGTCATGATGATTGATTCTTACGAGATACCACTTTCCATTGGTAATTCTAGATTTAAGTGCGCTGGAGAAGAACTGTAAGTTGCAACGTTGACCCGACTACATAAGAAACTTCATTCACCACAATTAAGAACTACCAAGTTTTATTTCAAGGTTCTTAATTCTCTTGAAAAAAAAAAAAAAATCAAATTATTTAACACGCAACGCGACAGGTGAGTCTGTCCAACTCGGTACAATTGCTTCCTCAACTTGTTACATCAAATGGAACACGCTTCATATAATTAATTTATTTCTGTATTTATTTATGGAAATGGATTATACAGATAAAAATTAGCTCAGAACGCCAAAATTTAAAATTGATAAATATACCTCAGACTCAACATCCTGATGGCTCATGAGAATAAAAATTAAATAAATGTAATAATTACTGTTGGGATTTATTTTTTTTTTAATTTCTGTTTGAACTCTAGAATTTAATCCAATAAAGATCATCACTAAAAAGGGGAATTTTTAATTGGAATTTTCAGAGACGTGAATGGTCTCGAAATCAAGATGAAAAAAACAAAAACAACTAGCTTTTTTTCTTTTCCTTTTTTTATAATCTAAGGCAGTGGTTCCCAGAGTGGGTGGCGCGGCATCCTGGCGTGCCCCAAGCGTATGCTAGGAGTTGCATAAGCGAATGCAACTTTCTTAAAATATTAGATAACAAAAGAAAAAAAAAAGTAAATGTACAGCATTTACTTTATACTGTTTTTTAAAAATTATTTTCCTGCATATTCAGCCGCTCTAATTAAACTGGGGTGCTGCAAATTTTTATGTAGCCCAACAAGGGTGCCACGAATTTTATGTAGTAGAAAAAGGGTGCAGCCAATTTTTTTTTATTCCAAGAAGGGTGCTGTTACAAAAAAAGTCTGGTTCAGCTCTAAGAAAACTGAGGTATAAATTTCAAACTTTTCTTATTCCTGCTAATGCTTCCAGAGTTTAGAATATAAGAAAAAGTTCAAAATGCGACTGCAAAATTGAGTGTAAGGTATACGATACGACACTTTATTTATTTTTTTTATGTTTCAGTTTGTTTTTGATGCTAACTTAAAATTTCAATTATTTACTATTTCTCATTATTTAATTTTTATATATATATTTTTTTCGTATTTTCCCTCCACTGAGAAAATCAAGACGAGGAGGGGAGGATAGCGGTAGGTATAAACTTTAACTAATCGTTAACCTCAAACGCATTTAGGTTGTTATTGGAATATGTCAATACAATGCCTCGAGTCTATGTTTTAACTCAAGTAAATAATTCCATTTTATTGTAATTTTAAATGATCTATTTTCCATTATGTTAATTAACATCTGTCGAAATAACATTTAGGTCCCTTCTCAGTGTTAATTGAAGGCGAACAATGTTTGCACTAGTCGAATACTTATTGATAGATTTGTCGGAACGTAGATGCATACCCCAGCGCATTCACGTACCCATTAACATTGTTGTACTTCAATTACAGATTAATTTAATTAGTGTAATTGTTTGTTGTATTGGAACAGCAGTAGCAAGGCATGGCCCAGTCCCCAGCAATTAGAACGGTTCTATTAAATTCATTGTCGTATTGTCTGCCCAGCAATTTGAACCTAGTTATTCAGTATCCAATTATTGATATCAGACTGAGGCTGGTATGTACCAAGCTGCTTGTGACAACTTCAACCACTTAATAACTATGCTTTCATTATAATTATTCAATAAATTAACCGCTCGATTATGATCAGAAAGGAGGAAAAAGAATTTATTGATTTAAAAATTAGTAGGAGATTTGAAAGCCTTGAGAGTTTCAGATATCAACACATTATTGAAAAGTTTACGTTTTCCTAATTCAAGCATCATCATCGTATTAGTAATAGCACATCTCGCATCAACAGTCTAAATCGGACTCGGCAAACACGAGTATATATTCTAGGGGTATTCATGATGTGTTAAATGTGAAATGTTTTACCATGTTAAATGTTATAAGTATAGGATTAGGAGGAGCCCTACTTAAAGTCATTTTTTTTTTTTT
>NW_027115109.1:1285229-1290134 GCF_000696795.3 Halyomorpha halys
CTTTATGTATGATTTTATTTGTGACAAAGTAAGGAGCATTGAGGATTTTACGAAGGATTTTGGATTGTAAGGAATGAATACGAGAGGAATTCGAAGGTTTAGTTGAGCTCCAAAGCTCAACTCCATATGTCCAGACTGGCCTTTTAACAGTCATGTAGATCAGTCTTTTGTAATTTGTGGAAGTTTAGACCGTTTGTCTAGTAAGTGCTGTAATAGTCGAAATCGACGTGCAGTTTCCTGTCTTTTCAGTCTAGTGTGAGGATCCAGGTTAATCGCTTGTCCAAATGTAGTCCTCCAAGGTAGCGGATCTGTTCGACAGGGGTAAGAGTAACATCATTAAATGAAACTGTAGGACAGTCAGTAGGTTTACGACGAAGGGTAAAGATTTGATGGGATTTGTTGGAATTTATCTTAATCCCCCAATTACGACACCAATCTTCAAGGGCTGTGATATGGGATTAGAAGATTTTGGGATACAATTAACGGGTTATTATTAACAGCGAGCACACATGTGTCATCGGCATACGTGGTGAGGATAGTGTTAGGATTGGTTGGAATGTCAGCTGTATAGACGGTGTAGAGGATGGGACCAAGGATACTACCTTGAGGAACACCAGCGGACTGAGAATAGAGGGATGAATAGGAACCATTGTGGTTTACTTAGAAAAATTAAAGTCATGTTAAATGTTAAACGCATAGGAGCTCCTAGCGGATTTTCTAAGCAACTTGTTTTATAATCTTTCCTTCCTAAACCGTCATGTTATTATTTACTTCTAAGTATTGATTTTTTTTTTAATAATTCATTTATTGTTATTTACAACTGTATACATATATATCGAGGCCATCTTCTTTTCAGACGTCTAGGAGGATTATTAGATAGTGAAAGAGAAGCCAGGTTAGAACCGAGTTGGTTTGGGTGGTTGGGAAGTTTATTATGGAAGGATTGGTATCTGGTTCTGGCCAAATCGGCAACATATGGTACATTGAGGTCCTGATGGATGATTTGATTTGTGACAAAGTAAAGATCATTAAGGATTTTAAGTTTTGATTAAATTAATTTATTATACCATGCCTAAATTAAGTGAAAACTGGAAGTTGTGTGAAAGTTTGGCCAATGAGTGAAACACTGGGATCTCTTGGAGCCCTGATTTGCCATTCACACGCGGAAGGCAAGGCTTGGCTCGGAGTTCCCCGGTTACATAAAATATAAACATTGTATATAGGTGTGAATGTGTATTTATTTTAATTTAATTTTCTTTGTCTTGTAAATAAATTATTTTATTTATCGATTTATTTTATCGTTATGTAATCAGTTTTATTTTATTATATTTTTAAGCAGATTCATATTTTTATTTATATAAATCATGATATATTTTCTTTTATTTATACATTTCTTTATTATAATTTCTTTTAATTCAGTGAGTACTATTGTTATCATTTAATTTTTTTTTCCTTTTTTCGTTTTCTTTTTTTCTCTTCTATTTCCGTATATATTGTACGAATGAGTATTTGAGCACTAATACTCAACGCCAGTGACTTGTAACAGATTATATTAATTCTCATCTCTGCTCTCAAGAAATCATAATGTTTAGTCTTGGTTTTTAACTTATTTCTTATTTTTAGTATCTAGTCCTTGAATATCCTACATTCCTGCTCGTAAAGCCCATTTCCGGCGTTTTAGTCATAACCGTTTTGATCAGCCCGGGCTGTTTTTTTTTAAGGATCGGTTGCTGGACAGAGGTCGAATTCCAAACTGGACGTCCGATGATTTCGGGGTCACTTATCTTCATACAGATTACACCATGGTATAACAGGAGAGATATAACACGTAAAAATAGAAAAAAGGATATAACGAAATAAAATAAAATTGTACACACTAAAAGACGGAAAATTAATGAAGTCAGGCAAGAATAAAGGTCAAGAAAGAATATATAAATATAATAAGTAAAAAAAAAGAAAAAAAATCAGGACCACCCATCTGTTGTGTTTTAAAGACAATGAACAAAAAAAAAAAACTCAATTTTTGTTTTTCTTCTTTTCTATTTTTACGTATTAATACGTCCCCTGTTCACCTAATAGTCTATGTCGTTTCTTTTTATATATACTCATTATTAACATCTTATTTTTATTTCTTTTTGTTAATTTTTTCACTTATATTTACTTTTTTTTTTACCCTACCTTATTTTACATCTTTGTATCTTATATTCCTGAATTATCAACATATTTTTAGTTGTTTTGTGTCTCTTTTTAGCCCTTATGAAGACTAAAAAAGGTTCGAAAAATTAATAGTTTTTAGCAATTTTTCGTTCCTTTTAACCGCACCCCAGAACATCTCTTTCATATTTTGAAAAATACGGCCAATCATTTATGTATATAATTGATATTTTATCTTCTAGGTATTATAATATTTAACATTGGTTTCTGATATCAACCGACATTTGTGCTCGATGTTGTCCTTTATACATTTTCAAAAAAATTAAATGCTAAATTTTCAAAAGCTCTCAAGTACCTTGCATTTTGTTTATTTGAAATAAATAGTCTAAAATTCCATATAAACCTTTCCAACCTTCCTAATCCTTTGGTTAAAACCTTATCTAGTTCCACCCATCCCAACAGCCCACCTAGAAGATTGAAACGGCAGTGACCAAGAGGCTTATTGTAAATAAAATGGACAATTGGAGTTCTGGCAATGGTCAGATTCTCCACTCAAGTTGAGTGTTTGCGGCTTTAGCGCACTTGCTCAGCCTCCACTGGCTCACTACCAGTGATGCGGCGAGAGGGATGCACTGGGATCTTTTGAGCTCTGCTCTACTCCTCATACGTGGGAGATTGTGTAAATATTGTATATATGAGAGTGTAAATGTGACTAGAGATTATATTATTTTATTTATTTTCATACACATAGTTTGATTATGTTCATTTTGTTTATTCTTCTGTCTGTATATATTTTAAGAGAGATTTTTTTTTTCATTCATTTATTTATTTTATTTTAGTATGAATGTGATCATTCATCACTATTAACTATTGCCCACAACTGTGTGGCAGATTGTAATATCTATCAATAAATAAAAAGTATTTAAAAAAATATATATATAGTAAAGCAGTAATAAACAATAAATACAAAATATTAAGGAATATGATGAATAAATAAGAGGGAAAAATAGAGATCAGAGTTCGAATCGGAAATAGCCGAAACCAATCTGCCGATCGTATACAAGGCTTTGTTAATAATTTGTTAACTGTTGTATTATTGAGATGAAAAAAGGTGATATTCGTTATTCATACGCCGAGAAACCCTATACGAATTTTTATAGCAACAGAAAAATAAAGCCAAAAAAAATAAAATAAATAAAAATTCTCTGTGGCTAGAGCCCTCACTCATCCACCACTGGCTTTTAATACCAGTGACGGGATTGAGAGAGAAAAACACCGGAATCTTTAGTCCTGCTCTTTTTCCAATTTTTAGAAAAGCATGGTTTGGAGTTCTCCAGGCTGAATATAAATATTGTAAATAGGAATAATGGAATTCGAGATGCTGTTTTATTTTTATTTATTTTTTTTATTATTTTTTTTAAATTCTATTTATTATTTTATTTTCATTTAATTTATATATTTGTAAATATGGTGTGAACAAGCTCTATGATTCACATTACCATTCTCTATAAATATATAAAAGAATGTAATATAACACAATAAATTAAAAAAAAACAAAAACACTACAAATATTTCTTTCTGTTATTTATGGCTTAAATGACGAATTTTTTATTTGAAAAAAATAAATATCTCTCATTGTTGGTAGTTATTTTTTTTTAATAATTTATTTATTGATAAATGTTACCGCCAAAGCGTTGTTGGGTGATAAGTAATAGTGATAACTGGTCACATTCTTACTAAAATAAGAATAAAAATAAATTAACAAATCCTAAACAATTACATCTAAATAAACATAAACAGAAGAATAAATATAATGAACATAATCAAACTGTATGCATGAAGATAAAATAAAATAAATAAATAATTTCTAGTCACATTCACACTGTTATATGCCATATTTACACTATCGACCAGATGATCCCCGAGCTCATTCTATTCCCCACGTATAAGGGGTCAAGCAGGGCTATATGAGATCCCAGCGCATCGCTCTCACCGCGTCATTATTATGTACTTAAAACAATAGATACATGTAAAATATGAAAGAATTTGATGATTAAGAATTTTTCTGTTTCCTTGGTTGTTATGTCAATAGTCAGATTTACTTTCACTCATCTATATGTGAAACATATTATCATCCTGAATTCTAATGAATTAACTTTTAAACATACAAGACTAATTTCTACCAATCTTTTTCAAAGTATAAGTTGAGAAAAAAAAGGAATATAATTACCTATTCTTGTTAAGCTAGAATGCAGATATTTTTTAGCTATTGCATATTATTTTAGAGCTTCAAAACTTCAGAATGTTTTAGAATTATACTGATGTGTCCAGACAGACAACTAAGAGTGTTTGGGTACCACACTCTAGTTACGGTTTCGTTGGTGTCTCGTTGAAGAAAATGAACGTCATTACCTTAAGGGTTCTGAAGGACGTGTACCTGAACGCAATTAAGTGGTTTAATATATTCCAGAGATAGCAACTCTTTTGTCCCTTCCGATAGGCTTCAATTTTCCTCAATCTTTCCTGCCTTGATTCTTCTGATCCTACTATCAAACTATATTACTTATTGGCCGTGTGTATATTATTGACCATATTCTTAAGTGTACTTATATTAATTACTTTATTATTAATTTTCTATTATATTTTACACTTTTCTGTCTCCCCGCTCATTTGGTATATTTTGTTTCTTAATCACTTACACACATTGTATCCCATTATTTTATACTTTACTTTTCCTTTGTTATTCTATCT
>NW_027115109.1:1294247-1299561 GCF_000696795.3 Halyomorpha halys
TTTATTTTAGTATGTATGAGATCATCCATCACTATTACCTACGGTGTGGCAGATTGTAATATCTATCAATAAATAAATCTATCATTTTGTCAAAAAAAAAACAACAAAAAAAAAAACAATATATTGATTACAGATCTGAATACAAGAACAACCCTCCAGATGAATGTATGTCCGTCGCAACTTTGTTAAGGAGATATTCAAATATAAAGATTTTCATTGTTATGAATTATTTATGGTTATAACAAACTAATTAATATGTGTTTCAGCTACTTTATCAATGAATTATAAACATGACCATTCATATTAAATGTTCAATGTGAATCCTTCAATACTGAGCCTGGCCATCTGGATATATGTTATTTTTATAGTTCGTACTTGTATTGTGATACAAAGAAAGTAAATCACTTAAAACTTTTTTAGTGTTCGTAATTTATTCTTCTTAGTACTTAAATATTCGAAATAGACTGGTTGATCCTGAATCCCAAGATTCCATTATTGGTGACTTTAAACCAAGCTTGGCTTTAAAAAAATCGATTTAAGTTCATGCATTACTTGTCAAATAAGTACCTAAAAATGTATTCATTCTCCAAACTTGATGTTGAATACATAAAGATATGGTTACTTATTAGTGACTATTATTAACATGACCAAGTTCAGAAACTTAACCAATCTAATATATAAAGGGCGATGTTTTATTTTTGTATTTTTTTGTACTTTATGTATTTCCATACAGTTCTTCAGATTTTGATGGAACTTTTTGCTAAATATCCAGAAGCTGTATAATATTCTGATTTAATAGGGAATACCAAAGAAGTCAGTAAATCTCGTACGGATGTGCATGGCCGAAACGTTTAATAAGGTACTAATCGGTAATCGTTATTCTGAGAAATTCCAGGTCCGGTCTGGTTTAAAACAAGGTAATTCTTTATCACCTACCTTATTTAATCTAGCTCTAGAATACGTCATTAAAAGTGTGATGAATACCGAAAACGTTTTAACTTTGGGTGGTAAAATACCGGTGCTTAGGTCTGGAGATGATTCGGTAAGATTGGGTGATGACAAAGAAACTAGAGAAGAAAAAAAAAAGAAAATAATAAATAATATGTTTGATGAAACAGAAAAGAAAGAAAAATAAAATGATATTGAAAAAACTACAACGACGCTAATAAACTCCAGTAAGGAACTAGGTCTTGAAATAAATACGGATAAAACAAAATACATGGTTAACAGTAGAAACGCCAGCAATTTCGGCGATATAGATACAGGAGGAAATACGTTTGAACAGGTAGATATGTTAAAGTATTTAGGTTCTACGGTAACTAGAAAAAACGATATTGATGTGGAAATAAAAACTAGGTTAATGACGGAAGGAAATGCTTGTTATTTTTCAATTTCGAAACTGCTTAGCTCGCGCCTTCTATCGAAAAACTTCTAAAAAACTTTGAAAAAATTCTAATTTTCAAAACTATTATCCTTCCCACTGTTCTTTATGGATGCGAGACGTGACCACTTACACTAAGGGATGAACAGCGTCTTAAGGTTTTCGAAAATAAAGTATTACATAAAATATTCGGACCGAAAAAGGATGAATTAATGGGAGAATTTAGAAGATTAGACAGCGCTGAATTACCCGGTAAATATAATTCAAGTTACAGCATTGCGGCGTATAAGATGGGCACGTAAGGTTGTAAGGCTTAGTAACGAGCGGATCCCTAAGGTGTTAATAAACACTGAACCAACGGACAAACGTCCGAGGGGTTGAGCGAAGCGTAGATGGGAGGATTGCGTTAAAACTGATTTAGTGGAATTGGATTTGGAGGGGCACCACTGGAAGGATGTACAATGAGAGTGTTTGGTCGTATCGCCATCGAATCTTAGGGTTCGTTAGGCCTTTATTATTATCATTATTTTTGCTAATTATTCAGGATTTTCCTGGGAAGAATATATCCTGGACTGATTTTTTCAGTAAAAAAAAATATACATCAACAAAATAAAGCATTTTTGGAACGTAGATCAATAAGTATACATTTCTTTCTTAGTTATTGTAAGAATGAGAAAAAATCTCCAAAATTGGACCAGTATTAACTATTATACAGCGAAGTTAGCTGTTACTATTTATGTTACTATAGTTACCGTCTTATCACTTCATCTATATATTAATTGATATAAAAGTATTAATATTGTTTAATTAATGCATAACATTCTCCGATATAGCAATAGCAAAGCATTGCCTAGCCTGCTAGTTGTATATAAAATTGACTGACTAATGCTTTCTAATTGTTCTTGTTCTATTAAACAAATTACTCCTAATTAAAGGCGTGTTTCTTCGAGTGTGGTTCAAGAAAGAAAAGATTGAAATCTGAAAGACTATTTAGGGACCACCACCCATTACTATTTCCGCTCATTAACCTCCAATTAGATTAAAAAATCCATGATTGCAAATTGCGGACAAGACTAGCGATTAAAATTTAAAGAACTGAGTGAATAATTTTTACAAGTAGTTCCCACAGTAACTGTTAATTACCCTATATATATATATATATTTTTTATTCATTTATTGAAATTTACAACTGTATTTACATAAAAGTACATTTAGTAAATGTAATTGTTGGATGATATGATACAAACATGTACAGCAACTACTCATTGATAGCACTCTGTACATTTCTTTATTCGAAGGTCTCCATTGTTTTCTCAGTTTTCCGGTGTGCATAAGTGGATGCATAACTTAATGTAGTAATTTACTAACTATGCCAGTTCTAATTGTAACTTTGTAAAATGTAAATTGTAATTGTAATTGTAAATTTGTAATTATAATTGTGAATTTATAACTTTCTCACTTTGTAATTGTAACTTTGTGAATATGTCAATTGTAATCTACTAACTTGGTAAATCCAGTGTAAATGGCCCTAGTGGTTGAAACACCCAAATGTTTTGTATTGTTAACAATATACATAACAAATTATATTTTTATCCATTTTAGTTTATACTTAATTATTTTATTAAATTTTTTATTACTAGTACTTTTTACTTTTAGTAAATATGTATATATGATATGGTTGTGTAGCCATCCTAGTGCCTAGTGCCCTTGAAAGTGGCAGAATGTATTATTCCAATAAAAGTTTAAAATAAAAAAAAACAAAAAAAAAAAAAAACGAAATCATTAAGTGGCTACTCATGCCTAATCAATCGTCTTGCTTGAGTGGGCATGGTAATTTTGTGTAAGCATTAAGCTTATACAAAAACTGTATAAGCATAACACATGCTCAAGCAAGATGTGCAAAAAGATTGATTGTACCTGTTTCCGTTTAGTAAATGTGGAAGTATTTGTAAGTGGTGAGAATCCCTTGATAGTCTCTAATCCGTACGAAATATTTGGAAGTCGACCAGTATCAACTACGATATGATCACATCCCCCATTTCTAGCCAAAGAGGATCTCGAAGCGTCTGCTCCAAACAGAAAGCTGGTGTCAATGAATATTCCCAAGTATTCCAGAGTATAGCAATGAAAAATTCTAAAAGTATTGATCCTAGGTAAGCCAAGAAGGAGGGTGCAATAAAAGAAGCCCTGAGCTGGACGCCCCAGGGAAAATGAAACAGAGTACGGCCTTTAGACATGGCGGTCGATTCGGAGGGAGTTGAGCATTAGTCAACTTGTGGATCACAACAGTTTTAAGTTTTTCTAAAAATATTTTATTTAAATAATATCGTAACACATAGTTTCGATACTGTGCTAATTTTCATGTGCATTTTTGTGAACTTTTGAGTACTTTGTTGTATTTGCAGTACTAATTGGTGTCGTCAACAATATATCGAAATTTCTTCATTTTACTATTAACAATACCGCTTTAAAGATATAAAACAATATGGATCCTCCAGAACCACAAATTCATGGAAAATGTTCTTCGTTATCCATGTAGAAAAGGAAAAATGCTACGGACAAATTATGAATGAGAAAAGACTGGGCCAAGATAGAATATACAAATTATTTTCAGATATCTTAAGTAAATTCTTAATAAGCTGAACATTTTTTTAAAATATTCCTGGCTTCCAGATTCCTGCCGTTTCCTCCCCAAATATGGGGAAGAACTCTGTTCGGAGTTCCCCAAGCCAAATGTTAATATTCTAAATAGGAATGATTGTACTTTTTTATGTATTTATTGTTATTATTTTTCCTTCTCTTCTATTTCTTATTTTTTAATTTATATATTTGTAAATAAGCTCTATTTTCCATATTAACATTATCTAAAAATATGACAAATATACTTATATATATATTTGTTTTCATAGAAGAATCTTCTGTTTGATAATTTTATAGGCTTCTTACAAGTTATTGAATATGAATCTATCTAATTTGTTATCATTAGAAAAAAAATGAAAGAAAATAATTTAGAAAAAAAATAATTGGGAGGAGTAGGGATGGCAGTTAAGTACGTCACAGGCCTGACAAAGCCCTGCAATGTGGGGCGAAACGTCAGCTCAAAAAAAAAAATAGTACAAAAATATTACTATTTCTGTTTAATTTGACCGCACCCGGACCATATTCCATTTATTTATTTTTTCAGAAAGTAAAATAATTTTTATATTCTCACAACTCTGGAAGGTTTTCAATATTAACCTGGAAAAAATGGATGAGGTGAGGACGGGCCCTCGGGAAAAATGATGGTAATAATTAAACTCCTCTTATTACATTAGTAAATGGCTCGCTGATTGCTTTAATCAAGCTCCGACCCGTTTAGCAAAAGCTAACGTAATGAAAAGTCTCATCTCAACTTGGTCCAGGTGAGAGTATTTAGAAATAAAAAAAAATACTTTGACGGTGACAGAGCTGTTCTCGAATCCGAGTTAGAAGCTTGAGCCTGTCTTAAGACGTTGGATAGGGGGGGGGAAAGAAGCATACAGTCAAACAATTTTTCAAATAAACAAAATTTAATGTACTTTATTAATTGAAGAAGTTTGCCGGGGGGTGCGGTCAGCAAAGAACAACACAAATAAATAAAACCATATTTATTTATTTTATGCCGACGTTTCGACCTGAGTTTCAGATATATATAAAAAATATACAATAGGAAAAGGTAGTATATGGATAAAGGAAAAGAATAATGTAACAAATATGAGAACGAGAAGGGAGACTTAAGTTGTGGCGTAGTCTGGTCGTTCTCATATTTGTTACATTATTCTTTTCCTTTCTCCATATACTACCTTTTCCTATTGTATATATTTATATTTATATTTTTAGTATAGGTATATAAGTCAATACTCACAATGTAATTCAGATATAAGCCACTCACTATTTTTCATTGTTTGTCATAAT
>NW_027115109.1:1299931-1301625 GCF_000696795.3 Halyomorpha halys
GAAACTCAGGTCGAAACGTCGGCATAAAATAAATAAATATGGTTTTGTTTATTTATGTTGTTCTTTGCTGACCGCACCCCCCGACAAACTTCTCCAATCATTAATCTACGGTCAACTATCTACACCTCATTAATGTACTTCAGAGGAAGATTTTTATAAATTCGTCATTTAAGCTCTCTCAAATTATTTCTATGAGAATAAGGCCTAGCTGATATTAAATATCATTTGATTGCATATTGACATAGCGAGACTAATCAAAATATTTAGTCGTTTTCGAGAAAATCGAAAATTATGAAAAATCGATTTTCTAAAGTGGTACTTACTGTCATTCAATTTTATCTTATAGTTGCAATAGCTCGAAACGAATATTAATTTTGAAAAAATATAACAATGCTGTATAATTCAAGTATTCCCCGGGTTTGATTGTTGGGGGATATTACCCGAATTACTTATAATTTGCTGGTATCGCTGTGGCGATATTTGAAATAAATATAATTATAATGAACAAAATGAAACAAAACCTCTTTTATGAATCATGAAACAATTGATTATATTTGTTTTGCCAAAAGGGTTACAATATACTTGTTAGAATTTGGATTATTTTTAACTATTGCTATTTTTACAAGGAATAATGGTAGGGATTATAAGTTACTTGGTTTGGAAGTTCTATTGGATGTTACGATCACAGGCGGGTTTCTCTCTTGTTATTTTCTTCTCATCTTGCCGCCGCCCCTCTTGTCAGAGTGTGGCGAAGTTCTACTCACTCATGTTTCTTTATAGAAAGTGATATCGCCTTCTTAAAATGTGCTAGCTCTTTCTTCATCTGTACAGGTCAATATGGCTACAAACTCCTCTCAGCTTCCATATGTTGTCATTAGAAGGCAACATTTCCAAGTCCCATTATAAATTTCTTGGAGGGGAGGGGGGTATACCCAAGCAGTGTCTTAACTGCTACCCCCGTTTATAAATGTTTATCCTTTATTTCATTATCAAATATTTTCATAGTTTATATTTATACCTCTTTTATTATTATAAACAATGTTAAATGGTTAATCATCTCAAATAAGCAAAATTAAAGGTAATTTAGAGGAATGTAGTTTTTTAATTCGTCATTTTAGCCCATTAAGTTATTTCAATAGTATAAGTCCTTCAATAATGTTAATGACTACTTGATAGATTTATTGAGTTAAATCAAAGTCATCAGAGTAGTTTTCAATTTTATAAAAAATGTTACTGTCACATCCCAGGAATATACCGTCCTCAAATATGTAATTTAAATTTCGTACGAACTAGATTTTCGAAAATGTTTTCGTAACACACTGTCCCTTTTGCAAGACTAGGTAGGTTGTTTGAACTAAGGGGACTTCAAAACGTGTATTTCCATCGAAAACTCTAATCCGAACTTTAGCACGATCCCAATAGTTTCCCTTACTATATATTCTATATATAGGTAGTTGACTTAATACAAATGATTTTCATCTAATTTAAAAATAAAAAATCAACTCATTCTAGCGACATTTTATTTTAAACTTTTTAAAAATTATATATATAAAAATCCTTTCTAAATGTCTCTAGAACGATGTATGTTTTTTAAAAATACTATTGACTTTTTTATGCAGCTCCTACTACTCCTAAGTCTACAAAATAGTAAAATTTTTAGAATAAATGATTTAACTAATTACATATGTGCATTA
>NW_027115109.1:1301706-1314460 GCF_000696795.3 Halyomorpha halys
ACGAGTGAAAACCAAGAATTAAAAACTATATTTAATATAAAACAAATTTATTAAATTTCTTCTTTATGTGCTGAAAGGGCTAATTATTAGGCATTTAATTGTTATTTAATTTAATGAATATATTAATTGATATAAAAGTATTAATATTGTTTAATTAATGCATAACATTCTCCGATATAGCAATAGCAAAGCATATGAATAAATAAAACTAATGAAATCTTTAAATGTGTATAAAGAGAAAAATAAAAAGATGAATACAATCAAACTAAGAAATGAAATAAAATAAGTTAAATAAAATTTTGAACTAATATAAAGTAAAGGTAGTAATCACATTTATACTATTATGTACTTTTATTTATGTACAACCTCGACCTGAGGATCCCCCACGAATGAGGGGTGTACATTAGAATTAATTTGTAATTAAGTAACTAGATAATATTTACGTAACTTAAATATGTAATGCATACTTATTATAGAAAATATATTTTTGTTAAAGTCGTAATATATTCGGGAAAAAGCAACAGTATTTTGTGATAACATTTTTTTCATAATAAATTACCCATAAATTTAATTCTGAAATCATAGCTTTATAGAAACATATTTGATGACTTTTCTTTGATATGGAAGAGTGAAAAGAGCTAAAGAGGAATAAAATTGGTGTCCGTATCCGGAATGGTTTCCTAATAGGGGAGTGCAAGGGTATTAAGTTTGTATTTCGTTTTAGGGTCATCATGGATAAAATATCTGTAAAGAGGGGTTAAAACCTTTATCTTCAATCTATTCAACCTCTATCTACATTTCTATCATCTTCAAGTTCACCTATCTAACTTTTATCTCCTTTAATTTGTACATTTTCACCAAATCAAGTATCATTATATCTTTTTGTTTCTATAGTCCACATTATAATAGCATTTAACTTGTATAATATTGTAATAATATCATATTATTATTTATTAATTTTTTTTTATCCAGAGCTCTGTAGGTTAGTTTTATTTGTAAAAATCTATAAACAACTAGTATCTTTTAATTGTCATTTATTTTCTTTCCATTATTTCAATATATTTTTATCTTTCAAAGAAGTTTTCATATATTTTTTCCCCAGTTTTATCAAGCATTTTATCATTTATCTTTTTTCTGTAGTTTTCTATCTTTTAAATAGTGTTTTACTTTATTCCTCATGTCATCAACCATATTAATTATATGTTCACATTTTCTTTTTTTTTTCCTCTCTCTCTTTCACCTATTATCTTGTCTACAGGAGTATTTACAGAAAGCCCCAAATTAACTATCCATAGAACCAAACTTAATCTGGGCATAGTGTAAGGGTGCCCCTATAGCCCACATTATAATAGCAATTAACTTGTATAGTATTGTAGTAATATCTACCATTTATTAATGTATTTATTTATTTATTTTTTTTATCCAGAGCTCTTTAGGTTTGTTTCGTTTGTAAAAATCTATAAACAACTAGTATCTTTTAATTTTCATTTATTTTCCAATAAAATTGACATTTCATGTAGGAAGATGCAGACACAAATCTGTAAGCGCAACTCTGCAAAATGTTTATCGTATCAATAACGAACAAAGAAAAAGAAACGATGTAGTGAAAATGAAGAGAAGGACGTTAAAAGAACCGTAAGGAATGTGGAGAAGCTTAATTACAGAAAACAAATTGTTTTCGAAGGAAGAAAAGACATTCATACTGGAAGAAAATATAACATTAAAACTGTTATTTAGGAACACATCTTCAGTGCTTAAGTGGGGGTTACATTTAGAGATGTGTAGTCGATTAATATTCATTTAAGGAAGCACTTCATTTTTCTAGAATTATTATAATGAAGTTCCAACTTTTTTCGAAGAACCAATTGCAGACTGATATCAGGTTTGATTGAACGTAAATGTGAGGTATATTTTATATTAATTTAAAAGTGTGAAAATGTGCAAATCAATGATCCTAACTTAAAATATACATCTTGTCTATTCTTTTGTTTGTATATATTTTAAGAGAGTTTTTTTTTTTATTATTATTATTATTTCTTTTTTTTCTTTTATTTATTTTAGTATGTATGAGATCATCCATCACTATTACCTACGGTGTGGCAGATTGTAATATCTATCAATAAATAAATCTATCATTTTGTCAAAAAAAAAACAACAAAAAAAAAAACAATATATTGATTACAGATCTGAATACAAGAACAACCCTCCAGATGAATGTATGTCCGTCGCAACTTTGTTAAGGAGATATTCAAATATAAAGATTTTCATTGTTATGAATTATTTATGGTTATAACAAACTAATTAATATGTGTTTCAGCTACTTTATCAATGAATTATAAACATGACCATTCATATTAAATGTTCAATGTGAATCCTTCAATACTGAGCCTGGCCATCTGGATATATGTTATTTTTATAGTTCGTACTTGTATTGTGATACAAAGAAAGTAAATCACTTAAAACTTTTTTAGTGTTCGTAATTTATTCTTCTTAGTACTTAAATATTCGAAATAGACTGGTTGATCCTGAATCCCAAGATTCCATTATTGGTGACTTTAAACCAAGCTTGGCTTTAAAAAAATCGATTTAAGTTCATGCATTACTTGTCAAATAAGTACCTAAAAATGTATTCATTCTCCAAACTTGATGTTGAATACATAAAGATATGGTTACTTATTAGTGACTATTATTAACATGACCAAGTTCAGAAACTTAACCAATCTAATATATAAAGGGCGATGTTTTATTTTTGTATTTTTTTGTACTTTATGTATTTCCATACAGTTCTTCAGATTTTGATGGAACTTTTTGCTAAATATCCAGAAGCTGTATAATATTCTGATTTAATAGGGAATACCAAAGAAGTCAGTAAATCTCGTACGGATGTGCATGGCCGAAACGTTTAATAAGGTACTAATCGGTAATCGTTATTCTGAGAAATTCCAGGTCCGGTCTGGTTTAAAACAAGGTAATTCTTTATCACCTACCTTATTTAATCTAGCTCTAGAATACGTCATTAAAAGTGTGATGAATACCGAAAACGTTTTAACTTTGGGTGGTAAAATACCGGTGCTTAGGTCTGGAGATGATTCGGTAAGATTGGGTGATGACAAAGAAACTAGAGAAGAAAAAAAAAAGAAAATAATAAATAATATGTTTGATGAAACAGAAAAGAAAGAAAAATAAAATGATATTGAAAAAACTACAACGACGCTAATAAACTCCAGTAAGGAACTAGGTCTTGAAATAAATACGGATAAAACAAAATACATGGTTAACAGTAGAAACGCCAGCAATTTCGGCGATATAGATACAGGAGGAAATACGTTTGAACAGGTAGATATGTTAAAGTATTTAGGTTCTACGGTAACTAGAAAAAACGATATTGATGTGGAAATAAAAACTAGGTTAATGACGGAAGGAAATGCTTGTTATTTTTCAATTTCGAAACTGCTTAGCTCGCGCCTTCTATCGAAAAACTTCTAAAAAACTTTGAAAAAATTCTAATTTTCAAAACTATTATCCTTCCCACTGTTCTTTATGGATGCGAGACGTGACCACTTACACTAAGGGATGAACAGCGTCTTAAGGTTTTCGAAAATAAAGTATTACATAAAATATTCGGACCGAAAAAGGATGAATTAATGGGAGAATTTAGAAGATTAGACAGCGCTGAATTACCCGGTAAATATAATTCAAGTTACAGCATTGCGGCGTATAAGATGGGCACGTAAGGTTGTAAGGCTTAGTAACGAGCGGATCCCTAAGGTGTTAATAAACACTGAACCAACGGACAAACGTCCGAGGGGTTGAGCGAAGCGTAGATGGGAGGATTGCGTTAAAACTGATTTAGTGGAATTGGATTTGGAGGGGCACCACTGGAAGGATGTACAATGAGAGTGTTTGGTCGTATCGCCATCGAATCTTAGGGTTCGTTAGGCCTTTATTATTATCATTATTTTTGCTAATTATTCAGGATTTTCCTGGGAAGAATATATCCTGGACTGATTTTTTCAGTAAAAAAAAATATACATCAACAAAATAAAGCATTTTTGGAACGTAGATCAATAAGTATACATTTCTTTCTTAGTTATTGTAAGAATGAGAAAAAATCTCCAAAATTGGACCAGTATTAACTATTATACAGCGAAGTTAGCTGTTACTATTTATGTTACTATAGTTACCGTCTTATCACTTCATCTATATATTAATTGATATAAAAGTATTAATATTGTTTAATTAATGCATAACATTCTCCGATATAGCAATAGCAAAGCATTGCCTAGCCTGCTAGTTGTATATAAAATTGACTGACTAATGCTTTCTAATTGTTCTTGTTCTATTAAACAAATTACTCCTAATTAAAGGCGTGTTTCTTCGAGTGTGGTTCAAGAAAGAAAAGATTGAAATCTGAAAGACTATTTAGGGACCACCACCCATTACTATTTCCGCTCATTAACCTCCAATTAGATTAAAAAATCCATGATTGCAAATTGCGGACAAGACTAGCGATTAAAATTTAAAGAACTGAGTGAATAATTTTTACAAGTAGTTCCCACAGTAACTGTTAATTACCCTATATATATATATATATATAATTATAAAGAAGATATAAAATAAAAGACAATATAAAAGAAAAAGAAACTACAGAAAATGATAAATAATATGCTTGATGAATCAGAAAAAAAAGAAGAAATAAAATGATATTGAAAAAATTAAAAAAGGGTTTAATGAGAAGAGAATAAATGAAAATTAAATGATACTAATTGGATACGTAATACTACAACATAAAACTAGCCTAAAGAGCTCTGGTTAAAAATAAAAAATAAAACATTAATTAATTACAATAGTAGATATTATTAAAATATTATAGAAGTTAATTGCTATAAATACAAGATGATTACTATTGCTATTATATGCGGTTTATAGGACAGAAAGATAATGTGAAGAAATGGTAAGATACTTGCAGAGGCGAAAAATGTAGATTGGCAGAAGACAGAAGTTAGGTATGGGAATTGATTATGATAGATAAAGATAAACTGACAAACTTTAATTAGATAAATGCCGTTTTTCAATTTCCAGTGTTTTTTTAATATATCTTAGTTTAACTATCTTAAAGTTTCCTCTTCCGGTTTTAAGCTAATATTTGAAAAGTTATATAGGACCGTCGCTCCCCGGGGGTCTTAGTGGGGCGGGTCCGGCGGGGAAGAATAGCCTTTTTTGTGTTATGATCTCCTCCTGTTAGATTGTGACATGTCATACAGCTAGCAGTAATAGACAACGGATAGATACAAAATATTAAATAATTTAATCTACAACTAAAGAGGGAAAAAAAAGGAAAAAAATTAGACTAGAGTTGGAATCGGGAATAGACGAGACTGACCGATCTCTCCCGATCGCATTGAATTGATATTCGTTATTCCCACCTCTAGAAAGCCTAAATTACGATTTTCTATAGTAACAGAAAAATAAATGTTTTTTAATTTAAAAAAAAAAGTATGTCCAAAAATATCTTTCTTTGATGGCTCTATACCAAATTTTTAAGTATATTTAAACAACCACTTCCCAAATATAAGTAATAAACCATGGATACCTATAAAATATGAAATAATTGAATAATTAATTATTGTCCTATTTCCATGGTTGTTATGTCAATAGTGAGATTTTCACTTATCTATATACCTTCCATTATAAACTCCCTAACCACCCAAACCCACTCGAGTTTATAACCTTGCTTCCTCTTCCATTTCTGACAATCCTTCGAGGCGCCTGTAAAGAACATGACCACGAAACCTGCTAATGTAAAAACCTTCATTAAAGTGCTCATTAAATTTCAATAAAGATATATAAAAAAAAACTTATCTAAATGAAACATATTTTCATCCCGAATAATAATGAAAAAGCTGTTTTTAAAACATACAAGACTAATCACATCTCATTTTAGGAAGTGAAAGTTGTTTGATTTGCTCACCGTACCAGAATTTATTTTTTTTTAAAATATAAACTAATAAATATAAATAGTCAATATTACTATCAATAGTGACGTTAAGTGTTCCGGCATGTCCCTACCTCCATGGCCACTATCTCGGACCATGCAATTGACATATCAGGTCCGAGCTGAACCTTGGACAATACGATTCTATTACTGTTCACTCGGTTAGGAGATTTTTCGCCTAGTCTTCAGGTTTATTTTATTTAATATTTGATATTATAGTAAGAATTTTATTATAAATAACAATGTGTAACCGATGAATCGACATGATTAGAATCTAAAAACTTGTGACTATAAAAAAATAACATTAATTTTGAAAACAATATCAAATTATTTACTACTGAATATATGATCCCATTATTTCCTTTCTTTAGAAACCTTACCCGTACTTAATAATATTGCTACTTAATAATAATAGATTTTTGGTATAAAAAAATAATAAATAAGTTTGTATAATTTTAGTAGTGATAGATTTTTTAGTATATCGGGCGCAAAAGTGTTTGTAATTGATAAATTAATTTAATGTTTTATTTTAATTATTTTATAGCAAATTATAGCTTTATTACTATTCTACTACTGTTATCAATATATATATATCGGTGCAAGTCAATAATGCACTCCTTTCCACACCACCACTGGGGTAGAGTGCTTGGTGTGCGTTTTTTTTAATGTGGTTTCCCCAATAGGCCTAATCCACAGTCAGGTATAATCCTGAAGAAATGATGACGTACGTAGAAGAGTTGGGTAACAATATTAGAAATAAATGCGTAGATTTACATACGACTTAAGCTATTTTTGGAGCCGTTTTAACTAATTCCCGAACTTTTAAAATGCATATAAATTGTAAAACGATACATTAGAAAGAGTTCGATCAGTTCAAAATACCTATAAAAAAAAATTAAAAGTAATTAAACGAAACCTTAATTTTTAATCGCTTTTATGTGTTGCAAAGCACAGAAATAATAATTATTAAACTTTATATTGGATTAGAATGTTATAGAAAAGTATTTTAAAATAATTATTTAAGTATTATTTTTCAAAAAATGGCCTTCGAAAACAACTGTTCATAGAAATGTTCAAAACCAAACAACAAACAACAGAAACTTTATATTAGGAGTTGACTTCAATTTACTAACCGAAGCCATTTTGAAGACAATGGTCCAATCCGAGGTGCAAAAGGATACCAGACTGAGTTGGATATAGTAGAGAGGTATATAATTTTTCGAAGGACAACTCAGCATAGCATTCCTTCAACATCATGAGGATGGCGCCATGTCTTGAAAACGGCAATGAACAGTTTATGTCTTAAACCAGTAATAATATCTTGTACATTGCAAATAATATTGAGGAATTTATATTAGTGTTGAGAAAGATATTTAGTAATTTTTACTTTGTATTAGTAGTAAATTTTAATTTATTAACCAAAACCGTTTTGAAGACATTGGCCCAATCTATGGAGCAAAAGGATACCAGACTGAGTTGGATATAGTAGAGAGGTATATATTTTTTCGAAGGACAACTCAGCACAGCATTCCTTCAACTTCATGAGGATGGCGCCATGTCTTGAAAACGGCAGTGAACAATGCATGGGTCTTAAACTAGTACTAATGTCTTGTAAATTTTAACTAATATTAATGGAATTATTTCAGTGGTGAGAATGATATTTTATGATTTGAATACGAGTGAAAACCAAGAATTAAAAACTATATTTAATATAAAACAAATTTATTAAATTTCTTCTTTATGTGCTGAAAGGGCTAATTATTAGGCATTTAATTGTTATTTAATTTAATGACTTCTATCTAAAAATATCTCTTCTCATGGTTAGGATAGATATAGTAAAACGCGTTTTTAGATATCCCGAAAAAAAAAGAAAAGATTAAAACAGTTGAAGCGAATAAAATTAGTTTTTCATTTATAAAATTTTATTTTTTTATAACTTACTCCCTCTTTCTGATGTAATAAAATTTAAATTGAAAACTCGAATATTAAATGTCGGTGTATTAAATACAAAATAAAACTATAAGAAGTCCCAAACACCCCTTCAAGCGTTCTAAAACTATTAAGGGGGTTCGGGAATAATGGGTAAAAAAAAAAAATAAATAAAACTTCCCCCCCTTTCCTAAGTATATTAAATGTTTAAATATTTAATAATATAAAAATACATATAAATATATATACATAATAAAAAAATATAAAAGAGCATGCCATAATCACTCACATGCAATTGTACTCACACGTTTGTTTCGCAAATGTTGGATGTTTTCTCTACTCTCATGTGTTCCTAAAGTATAGAATTTTATTTTTTATATGTAATTCATCATTATAAGAAAAACATTGTGTAATTTAAATATAATATAAAATAATACTGACAGAATGAATATGTGATTTTCTATTTAATTTAAATGATAAGAAAAATATTAAAATTTAAAAATTACAACAATTATGAATCTGTAATTTACTTTGAAATAGTTTTAAAAACGATAATAATTGTCAAAATTTATTAAAACTCTAAAAATTAAAGTTAAAGTTAAGGAAAGATTTTGTGTTGTGTAATGAGAGGAGTCCGCTGCTGTCGACTGGAGCCTGTTGAGCCTCAACTCTCACATTAAAATAATAAATTTAATAACTACTAAAACAATTTAATTTGATTGAATAATAATTGATATTTTATTACTTGAATTTAAATTTAATCTCTAATATATTGCTTATTTATCACAATAAATTAATTAATTATTTGTAAAATATTAATCAGATAAATGTATTTAACTATTTGAATGTGTTAAGATTGTTTAAAAAAAAATTGAAATTGAATTTTTGTGAAAAATTTAAGTATAATAATCATATAACATTTAATTGTAAATCGAAAAAAAAAACTACTACTTGTAAATAAAATTTAACAGTGTGTGAGAGGAGGTCGCTGATGTAAACCTGAAAAAATTACATGCACATGTTCCATGCAACAAACACTGCCCACTAAGGATATGTCACCTACCCTAACTATCTAATAACGGCAATGTACTTAACATCTTAACTATGAAATAGTTTATTAATTATATTTACCATTTGTTATTCTTTTATTCACTTAATAATGAACATGATTGGGGTCTATCAAACTGTGAACAATAAAAACAATATGACAATAAAATGGTAAAAGAACTTAATATTTAGAAAATATATATATATATTTTATTAAATGTAAAATTTTTGAGTGAACTGTTAAAGTGTAAAGATACTGAAAATTTGGTTTACAAGACAGTGCAAAAAGATGGTCATGAAATTGAAACCTATAAATATAAAAATATGGACATGCAGTATCCAAAGTGGGCAAGGACTATGGTCCAGGAATCAGATTTATATAAAGTAGAACAAATAATACAAACGGGAATTATATAATTAAAATAATAAATTGAATTTTCTAAAAGAATATTTGCTAGCTTAATATTGTTTAAGTGAAGGACCATAGTGTACATGCTTAGAACTAGTTCCACTAACCTGGCACCCTAAGAGGTGTGAAGTACTGAAGAGTAGCACCCTAGCTCCGTAGTACTGCTTCTCAGCCCTATAATATTAATACAAATATTAAAATAAAAACATTAATATGTTTTTTAATGAACAATAACTTGACCCTCACTGATTAAATTAATTTTTGTTTAGGTTTTTAACCTATTAATCTTTTTAAAAATATTATTTATCCGTTTCTTTTAACTTATTTATTAAGTTTCTAATTTATTTATTAGTTTTTCTTTAATATATTTATTTTTTTATTGTTCTACTTCTGAGGCTATTTAATATTTTATATATTTATATATTTCAATTTATTGACAATTTCTTTTAATTTGAATTCGATTTGTAATTTGGAGGGAGGTACGGGAGGGTTGAAAATAAAAAAAAAAAAAGAAAAAATAAATAAGGAAAATTTAATATAACTTCGTACGAGAACAAGAAAAAGGAAAGTATATATATAAAAAAATAAGATAAAAGTGTTGAAAAATAAAATAATATTAAATATATTTAAATTATAGCTGCTTATTGTTTGAAAAATGAAAAGTAGACATTTTTTTTCTTTTTGTATCTTTGTTAATATATGCAATCTTAGATTTGTAAGTGTTCTGTGTGGTTAAGCAATGTACGTGGGTTGCATAGTCGAATAAAGCTTTTCTCTCCATTAAAATATAAACATAATAATATCATTATAAACATAACCTATATATATATATCGATCCATAATAATGTTAATATAAGTATCAAGCCAAATGAAATGAAATAAAATTTGAGAAAAAACAAAAACGAACAGATCTTTTTCCAAAATATATTATGAAAAGATATATCCTATCCTAAATAGAAAATCCAAATTAAAACCTGAAATAGCATTTTTTTTTTAAAAAACAATTCTCAGTCCACTGCTGATGTACGGCTGTGAAGTCTGGGAAGCGGCATACTTTAAGAAAAGGAAAAAAACTATAATATTTTCAAAATAAAGTTCTAAAAATCGCAGTGGATGCTCCTTGGTTAGTAAGAAACAGTCAATTGCATTGGGAATTACAAATAGAGAGAATAGAGGATTACATCAAAAAAAGGTTCATTAAGTTCCACTCCCAGTTACCGACAGTTAAAGGAGCAGTGACTAACAACTTGGGAAGTCCAACCTCATCCTGAAGCCCAGGCTGCTGCAGGACATCCTGTTATAAATTCTATATTTATTAATTCTATTACTGACATTATTTCCATTTTATTTATTTATTTATTTTTTCTCTTCGCCTCTTGTTCAAATTAACTTGTTTTTTTGTTTCTTTATCCATAAGAGGGCAATTGTTTGATTTATTTAATCTATGAATGTCGTTAATTTTGTTATTTACTTTACTTTTCTCTCTATTATTAGGAATTATTATTTGTATCTATTTTTTTTTTTATCTTGATCTTTTTTTCATTTATAACGTTGTATTTAGTTAGCAGAGTCTTTTGTAAAATACTATATCTCCCCATAATCAATTGTTAAAAAAAAAAAATAAGTGTTATATCAACCATGTAAGGCCCACCAGGCCAATCTGGTCTTAAATAAATAAATAAAAACAATACCAAAGCAATTTCAGTGGGTGAAACGTATCCAATCCAAACAATAACCATTTTTACTACTACTATTATAAATATTTTGACACAGGTGATAAATGTAATACGGTAATAATGCCGATGTTAATTAAATTTAAGTAATATTATTTATAAAAATATAATTCAATTTTTAATGAAAAATAATTCACACCTCGTTGCTGGAGTGCTGGTGCCCGAAACGGGAAGACATGGAGCTGGAAGACCCGCGAAGATCTTAAGACTTCTGGAAGATAACAGTAGTGTGGGTGTATGTTTCTTGAACCTGGAATGAAGAAGGTTTTAAATTCGACAATAATGTAGTTCCAATATAAAGTAAAGTCTATAGGTTGGAAAGGTTTTATTTAAATAGAAGCGTGAAATTGTGCCTCTATTTAATAATCATCAAAATCTCATATGTTAATTAATAACATTCTGTTATAAATTCTATATTTATCAGTTTTATTATTAAGTTTACTTCTATTTTATTTATTTCTCCTGGTCCTTTTTTCAAATCAACTTTTTTTTTTTCTTTATTCGTAAGAAGGCAATTATTTTATTTAATCTAACAATGTCGTTAATTTTTTTATTTACTTTACTTTTCTCTCTATTATTAAGAATTATTATTTTTATCTATTTATTTTATCTTGATATTTTTTCAAATTTATAACGCTTTAAATAGTTAGGGGTGTCTTTTGTACAAGACTATATCCCCCCATAATCAATTGCTAAAAAAATGTAACTGTTATATAAGCCACTTAGGCTCTTCAGACCGATATGGTATTAAATGAATTAGTAAAAAAAAATCCTAAACAAGTGGGTGAAACGTATCGAGTCGAAACAGTAATCATTTTTACAACAACCATTATAAATATTTTGGCATAGGTGATAAATGTAATATTGTAATAACGTCTATGCTAATTAAATTTAAGAAATGTTATTTATAAAAATATAATTAAATTTTTAATTAAATGTAATTCTTACCTCGTTGCTGCTGTGATGGTACCCGAAACTGGAAGACATACATGGAACCGGAAGACCTGCGAAGACTCTAAAACTTCTGGAAGATATCAGTGTGTGTGTATGTTTCTTGAACCTGGAATGAAGACTGTTTTAAATACGATAATAATATTGTTCCTATATATGTAGTAATGTCTATACATTGGAAAGGTTTTAATCAAAAGCTAGAAATTGTGCTTCTATTTAATAATTATCAACATCTCATATTTTAAGTACTTATGAATTAAAGGATGGGCGCGGTGCTACTAACTCCAAGGACTCGAGTTCGGATCCGGCTGGGCAGAAAATTCTTTTTTTTGTTACATTGATTTTTTGTTAAAAATCTGGCGGTCGAGCCTGATTCTGACCAAATCACCTCCTTGCACAACCGTTAGTCTTGTAACAGTACTTCCTTACAAAGTGCTGAACCCCTGACCCTTCAAGGGCTGTAGCGGTAAAGATTTTAATTTTTTTTTTTTTAATTTATGTATTAAAGAGGCAATATGAATATTCAGAAATCTAAAGATGTTACATGCTGTGCCTAAGAACACGCAATAAAATTCGAAAATATGTTGCTCTAAATTTTATTATTTGTTGCTTAAAGGCGTAAAACCCTCTGGTCATCAACGCCTATGGCATGATAAAAGTAAAAAAAATAAAATAAATAAATAAATAAAA